>NW_026731743.1:0-210000 GCF_028476545.2 Physella acuta | reverse complement strand
TTGCAGTTAAAAATTCTATCGTGAGGTTTTTAACTCTATAGTTTATGATTAAAAATAGGAGATAAAGATAAATATTCATTATTGTCTTCTGTAATATTTTAAAATTTTAATTTTTTTTTTGTATTCAAACAATTAGTAATTGTTTATTAAATGTTTTCATTTAACTCAATGTAACATAATACGAAATAAAAAATGATATTTAAATTTGAAATAAATTTTACAATGAAGTGGTTTTGTTGCTTTGGGTGTTACATTTTGCAATAGTCTTTAATTTTTCTTACAGCATGTTGCAAAAAAACGTATCTAGCTGCGTTAACATTAACATTTGGACATGGCTATAAGAGCGAAAAAGAAGACGTGTTTTTATGCTAGTAATACAATCAACTTGTTTGTTGTATTAGTTCTCTATATGTAAGGTAGACTTGTGAAGTTATGCTGATTTGATAATAAATGCGAAGCCGTATTTAAGCCCATGCAAAAATTACCAAATTAAGCACGTATTTCAAATTTTGGGCTAGAAAATGCGGTTTATCCAAACATTAACAAAGTAAGCATTCTCAGGTGAAGGCAAACCTGGAGATATCCTCTTTATAATCTGAGAACTAGCCTTGGGTGGGTAACAAATCGAAATCGCATGCCACGATTATTCTTAAATTAATTGAACACACACACCCATCCTAACACTCACTCACGCACTCATATATTTATATATATATATATATATATATATATATATATATATATATATATATATATATATATATATATATATATATATATATATATATATGTATATATATATATATATATATATATATATATATATCGAACCCAAGTGGGATGCCCATTATCAACCCAACTCTGTTGACTACCCGATTTATTTTACCGAAGGCTGGGCCTACTAGTTCATGCATGCGGAGATAACTGAAAAAAAATTGAAACAGGTGAACTCTACTTCGTCTGCCCAAGTGTCGTAGTAGCGAAAAAGATGCATTGACGTTGCAATTTACGTGTATAACTGCGAGGTAAATCTTATTTGGTCTGTTACGGAATGTGCATATAACAAGTTCTTCTCCTTTAATAACTGTATAATGCTAGGAGCAATAAAAGTGTATAGATATAACGTTTTCAATCAATAAGTTTTGCTAATTCTAACTGATATTTTTATATGTGACATCAAAGTATAATTTCATAAATGACAAAATAGTGAATCATATGGCTATTATTTATTGTGAGTGACAAGCAAGTTAAAATATACAAATATTTAAAAGTGTTACAAAGATCAATTTTCAAGATAATATTTTAAAATGCATGACAATTATGTATACATTGACAACTTATGTTATAGAGATTTCTGGTTATTTATCAACCTTTTCAAAATACTTTTGAATAACAAACAAACGTAGACTTAAAAAACCATTGCGCGCCTAATGTCGCAGCCATTGAACGTGATGACGCAGCCATTGAACGTGATGGCGCAGCTATTGAACTTGATGACGCGTGTGGTGTGGTTGGATAAATATGCCTATTAATTCGGTCCAAATTTTAATTAATTCAAAAAAATTTGTGTGACCGAACGAAAGGATATTTTTGAAAACTTTCTTCGGCAATATTGTTCTAAATTATGGCAGGAATCGATTGGTACATGTTTCAAGTCGCTAAGTGGTCTGGTTGCCGAGATATGGGCCAAAAACTGATTTTTTCCGAGGTTTTTTGGCTTTTCCGGGAAATACATGAAAGAAACCCGGAATTTTTATGGCCTATGTTCATCCTCGTAACTTGCTATACATAATTGCTTTTGGAACTAGTCATCGATATTGCTTCGTTGAGGAGGAGATACGACTTAAAGCTGCGGACACACATCCATCCATCCATCCATCCATTCATTCATATATTCATACATCCAGAAATGACGGGTTAATAAACGCAATTCTCCAGAATGGAAATTGCGCTAAAAAATATATATTGTGTCATATTTTGTGCTAATGTCATGTGAAAAGGTTTTCACTTTGTTTATCAGAATTTTATGGCTGACTCATCAGTTTTTTCTGGGTCAAGAAATTTTTTGACAGATAGTCAAATGATCAGTAGGATAAAAATGATCTTCAATAGTGTAAAAATACAAATAATTTTCAATACAATTCTGGTCGAAAAATTTGAAAATATCATCCGCAAAAAAAATGGTCTACTATTCTTTGATTTCTATGGAAAGATTAAAAGATTTAATACAAAAATGTATTCGCTTTTACGTGCTAATACTTCATGCTATATGAAAACAATAAATATTTTAAATATATCATATTCACATTTCAAAGTGTTTTTTTTAATAACTTAGATCAGATGTGATAGATCAGATTGTAGATAAGTAAAACAATTACAATTATAAATATTAAAATTTCCAAAATGTAAGGTGCATTTGCTGTTAAAAACTTGGCAGTTACTCTAATTACGTAAATCTTGGTTATTTACTTTAATTTATGTATATTTAATCTAAAAAGCAATACTACAGATTTACATAAAAAAAGATTACGTTTAGCACATATGTGTGTGTGTGTGTGTGTTTGTGTTTTGTTTCTGTCTGTGTGTATGCATCTTGTACAACTTGCACTGCTATCATTGAACTGTATTCGTATCATGAATTGCAATTCAAGTAAAATTCAAATATTGTTAATCGCATTTTCTTTCAGTATTGTTGAAAAATATAATGTGATTGTATAAATAAAAGTAAAGATGGCAAGATAAAATAATAAAATATATGTGTGAAAGGCACTGCTGGTGAGACAAAACATAGAAGAATGAAGGAAGAGGATAAAAATGACATCTGTGACTTAGGGACTGATGGAAAGAGAGAAGAGTTCATAAATCTGCCGCCAGCCGTCTCTTTTAGCATTTGCCATATGCCTGTCTTAGATTGCTACCTTGTGGATAAATGGGCTCGTAATTTTATTATTTTTAAATAGATGTTCTACTAAGCAAATAAATAAACAAGAAGTAATGAATCAGAATTCGTCTTAGTCAGCTTAACGCTATCAATTCGACTAGAGTTTTTACGTACATACAAAAAATACAAACAGTTCATCAATATTTATTTTTAAAACAAGTTCTGTATAACTAGGTTTATTTTTATTGTTATTTAATATTGAACTTGTGCGTATATGTCTAATTAACACATGGAAGCTTTCAGTCAAGGTATCATATACTTTAGTGTGAAAGGCACTTCTGTAAAATTGTATTTTTACCATTTATTTTTACACAGTACTGTTTTTATAAACCGAGCCCTAAATTGTTTTATCATTACAAAATAAGTAATGAAATTAAAAACATGATTTATATCTACAAAAATAAATGCAATTTCAAGAAAAAAGAAATTACTTTCATCATCAAAATATGTCATATCTATCATTAGGAGCACAACCGCAATTAAAAAAGGAAAATATAGTATCACTGACAGAACGACAACACCGATCATTAGATAAGTTAACATCATCTCTGTTTGTTTTCTTCTCCTAACTACAGTGTCTTTGAACACCCATTCCTTTCTTCTTTTGTGTATGTAAAGTTTCACAACAACGGCTATAGTTAAAACAAGAGACAAAATAAATGGAATTATAATAAAGAATAGTAAGTAAATCCAACCAGGTGAACTACCAAAACAAAAGCAAATCATATTACCTATTTCAATTGCGGTAAAAATGACAACAATCACAACACATATTATACATAGAATGACACAACTACGCCGATATGTCAAGATGATAGATTTTTTTAAAGGAAACCACACTGCTATCAATCGATCGAAACAAATCAATACAGTTATCCAGTTAGAAAGAACCGGAAAAACATATATCGCTAAAGAAGTGATTATGGAAGAAATTCTGTGCCATTTGTGATGATAGAAAAAAAATAATAATAACCGCTCCAATAGTTTAGAGATCAGCGCCATCCCGTCAGAGCCAGCAAGAGCCAACACAAACAAGGTCCCTGGGTTTTTGGCTCTTAGAGTCCATAAAGTGACGATGATCAAAATGTTGGCAGGTACACCGATGGCAGCGAGAACGATTGCAGAGACAGTAAGTCGGTCATTAAACAGACCTGTTTTTCTGTGATCACATAGAGTAAAATGTAAATCTCACGTGAAAATAAAAATATTAAGGGTAAACTCTTTTATTATATTCTCAATGTCAAAAAAAGAACATGAAGGAAAAAATGAAAGCTTGGTTGCTTAATGATGAACATTGATCATTGGTCTTATATTATAAAAGGAAATATATTTTTTATAATGAGCGGCTATGTTTTTATTTGTAATCATTTTATATTAAATTATTTAAATATGTCGTTTATGGGGGGGGGGGAGTGGCCGTTAATACTCATGACTCCTAAACCAAAAAGTCTCGAGCTCAAATCCCAGGTAGATGAGACTTGATAGCTGGGCACAGCAACCCATCTAGGAGAGACAACTCCAAAATCAATCAATTATTACCTGGTAATTTTTTCTTTGCTGGAAATCGCTATGGAATCAAATCCAGAAAGAAAAGCAAGTTGAAATTGGAGTCAATATGGAACATAACATATTGAAACGTAATACTTAATTGTGTTGGGGAATTCCTGTCCAACATTACAGTGAAGACGGATGGATAAGTCACTATGTGAAGGGTGGAGCTTTATGTTAGCAACAGTTTTATTGTTTATAAAAGTAGTTTAACACACACTTAGGTATGTAACTGCCAAGCTTACTTATATTTTAAAGTCAGAAGTATCCCTTAAAGTATTTTTTAAATATATTTTGTAAGCGTAATGAATTTATATTCTGTTTTAATGTTTTGTAAATACATTTTCTAAAGAAAATGAAATATTGATTTATTTTATACTTTGACAACGCATTGTATATATTGCCTAAGTATTCATTAAATTGTCGGTTTTACACTTATCCAGCAACAAATATCTTTTTATTATATCCGACGAGCTAGCTTTGCAGGCTTTTACACAGAATAGAGCAAGATAGCAAGAGCAACTGTGATATCTACAGTCATATCAAAGTTTAACCTACTCTGTATAATTGCTGGTTGAGTTGTCATCAATAATCAGATCTTTATCAGCCGTGTCCATGTCTACTGTTAGGTTCATTCCATCTCCAAAGGTGAAGTTTCCTTCCATTGTAAATTATCTTTGTCATAAATTATAATAAATAGAATTACTGAATAAATTAAGACAAAATTAAAAACATTTAGGCCTCTGTGTAAAAAATAAATAAACACTAATGATTAGTTATATTTTCCAAAATAAAATGCAATTGAACGTAATATACTTTAGAAAGTATGTATTACTTTAATTATAAATATAATCTAATTTAATTAGATTAAAATCAAATGCGTATTCTATAAAAACATTGCGTTTTCAATAATAGTTCACCATTATTGTGATGAAATTTTGCTTATTAATAACTTCTTATAATAATCGTTTTACATTTAGAGCACAGACATTAATTATTACGTAAAATAAACTATCAAGTTTTCCTGAAACCTGTCCTAATGTTAGTTGAACTAATCCAAGTGACCGTCTCAAATATCAGCACACAACGAGAGATCACACGTTTTACACCAAATGACACGATCACTTCTGTACATGGACCTAAATCATAGCTCACACATTTCTGCTCTGCTTTTCGAATTAGCTCACCAGCCACACCCACCCATTGAATTAAATATCACGCTCATCTAGATGACCATGACCTTGTATGTGATGCACGTGTAGTTTTGTGTCAGCGTGACCATCATACGGTCAACCATCCTATGAGCCAAACCTTGAACTTGAACGATAATACATATTTTAGAGTAGATCGCGAACTTTATATGAGAAAATTAAACTGATGGATGATGGCATTTTCAATCCCACCCATACACAGCCCTGTCCAGCTGTAACCCCAGCCTTAAACGGCTGTAACCCCACCCTTACACGGCTGTAACCCCAGCCTTAGGCGGCTGTAAACACACAGCTATAACCCAAGCATTACACAGCTATTACCCTAGCCTTACACGGCTGTAACTCCAGTCTTTTACGACAGAAACCCTAACTTTAAACAACAAAATAACTGTATTTCCTTCTTTCCTCTTTGCAATTTAGTGTCGTGTTGAATACAGGTGTCATAGTGGGCTACTAATTATAGAATAAAAATAATAGAATAAAAATGACAGCTGTTGTAATTTTTTTTATCAAGATCCAGATGCACAAAAGTTAAAATGCCTAGTATTTTTTTTGGGACTTTCTCATATGAGGCGTAGCGACCTATTCCGGCATTTGGGGCGAACTATCAATTTCGTCCCCCCCCCCCCCCTCTCCCCTGCCAATTATGACCTATATAAAGTTATTAAATTTGTCGAAAAAGACAACAGTCCTAATTTTGAATGGTCGGAATCGCTTTTTTTTTTACAGGACAAAGTCCCATAAGATTTTATGAAAAATTAAATGTCAGTAAACCTAAATAGCAGCCTATTTTTTAAACTTCGATTTTATTTAATAGTAATACAGCTCTAAATGAACTTTTATTTTCTATTCAAAGCTTTGTATCTAAGTGTGTTCACTAAGTTGCTAAAATAAGAACAAAACAAAAGGGGGAGCTACTTGAAAAATTCAAGAGCTCATGACAGACATAGTTAGTTCCCTTGAACAATTAAACAAATAAGGCGTCACAAAATTGTAAACTTTTGAGATAATAACGATAATACTAACATTTTTTTCCAAACACTGTTTAAGTTAATTCTCTTGCAAATATTGATCTATAAAATTAACTTTTAAATTAAATAAATATCCAATGAATAAAGTAACTTGTAAGCTTATCTTGAAGTATATAACCCTTGTTTGTGTACGTTGTATTACTTATTTAAGAGTATTAACGTGAGAGATACATACACATTTAAAATCTAAATTTATTGTATGTAATGTATTTTTCACAGGATGCAGAATGCTACTATGAATGAAGATATCGGGAGTGAACTATACCTTGTATATATGTCATAATAATTAGGACTTTCTTTCATAAAAGTTTTCTCCCTTATCTAATAAATTGTATAGTGACTTATGCAAAAAACTAGGTCAGAAACATAAATAAGGGTTTAACTGAATTCGTTGGTCTTGGAAGAGGAGAATAAAGATCTCGATTGGGTATCGGACAACAACATTATGTCAATTACCTTCACCCAGTTACCTTTCGCCATGTCAATAACTTCCCGATGTCATCTCCCCCATGTCATTATCTCCCCGATGTCATTATCTCCCCATGTCATTATCTCCCCGATGTCATTATCCTCCCCATGTCATTATCTCCCCGATGTCATTATCCTCCCCATGTCATTATCTCCCCGATGTCATTACCTCACCCATGTCATTATCTCCCCGATGTCATTACCTCACCCATGTCATTACCTCCCATAGGTTATTACATCCCCCGGATTATCACTTGTTCGGGGGGAATAAAATTTCCCGGGGGGGGGGGTTGGGGCGGACACTGTCAAAACTATATAAATCCTACATAAAATCCATTTTGTTCAGGGGGGGGGAACTTTCTTGGAAGAAACACTGTCAAACAGCTTATTTCCTTTCCCAGGTTAACACCTTCACAAGCTCATTACCTCCACAAGCTCATTACCTCCACAAGCTCATTACCTCCACAAGCTCATTATCTCAACAAGCTCATTATCTCCAGAAGCTCATTACCTCCACAAGCTCATTATCTCCACAAGCTCATTACCTCCACAAGCTCATTACCTCCACAAGCTCATTACCTCCACAAGCTCATTACCTCCACAAGCACATTATCTCCACAAGCTCATTATCTCCACAAGCTCATTACCTCCACAAGCTCATTATCTCCACAAGCTCATTACCTCCACAAGCTCATTACCTCAACACAGTCATTGCCTTCACCAGGTAATAAATGTTGGAAGGCGTGGTCTAACGGTAGAGTTTACGACTGCTATTCCAGAAGTCTCGAGTTCGGATCCCAGACTCAAGTTTGTAGAACGTACCTGAGACTACCCAGCTGCAGTGATTACCTGTATGATATTAAGAAAACTAAGGTGGTTGGGCTTAGTAACAACCATACTATATCACTGATTGGTTATTACAACAGATAAACTCTACTTCATCTCTCCATGCGCCTTCTGTACGAATGGTAAAAGATGATGATGATGTAATAATTAGTAGTCAAAAGTTTAAAATTGTCTTGGATAGCTTAGTATCGAAGCTGTGCCACAGTGCATGTATAAAAAAAATCATAATCTGAGTAAATACTCATTAGAATGTATTCATGTTGTTGGTAAGATGGTAATATCTGTCTCCTTTTTGTTTCGTTTTGTTAGCATTACTCTGTTAGCTACCCCCCCCCTCCTAAGGCCTAAAACCCTGTCGTTACATTCAAAATAAATCATTGCTGTCGATTTTTTAGCCGGCCCCGACACCACACCCCTCTTCCCCACCCCCCCCCCCCCACCACCATTTCCCAGCCGTGGCAACTCAAGTATAAAATCATGAACTAAATCATATTTCGATGGATAATAAACTGATTCACAAAGGATCATAATAATGTTTAACCCTTGCATTTTTGTAACTTTACGGTGTTGTTTAGCGGTGTAAATATTTAATGAGGTAACCGTTGGACACCGTGCCCTAGTTTGTGGACAACAAACTCCAAAATGTCACTCTCCTGCGTCAACAACTGACATTTACAACGACCGCTAGATTACGATATGACATCTGAAACATGGGTTTGTCTAGATGACATATTTGTTATTTACACTGGTGTGTGAAACATGGTTTTTCGAGATGACATATTTGTTATTTATTCTGTTATGTCGGTGTGTTTTATATCTAATTGCAGATTTCACTACATGAAACTAGCAAAATGAAAACTGAGAAATACAAGTAGGCCTACGCGCTATGTACAAACTTTTTTTTTGAAATCTTGAAACAATGACGTTCAAGTTTGCTATGTGATTGAATGTGAATGCGCTCAAACTTAAATACTGTCACGGGTGTGAGGAAATATTGGGATAGAGAGGCTAACGGTGTATTTATTTGATAACTGCAGTTGTTCAACACATGTTATGTTTTAATGTAAAGACAAGTCTGTTACCTGGCGATTTATGTTATTAACCCGGTATAACATAACTGTTACTGTATAAACACACTTTACACTGTTATAGTCTTACAGGATTCATTTCTTGCAGGTCTAAATGACGCGAGACTTAAAGATGGAAAAAATTTAACGAAGTCATGAATTTTCTGTCTTGTTATTGTGTGATGTGTAAAAAAAAGGGGGGATGGTTGAATAGTAATAGGTCAGCCATAATGGCAAATTGAGCTCGCAACAATAACAGACTTAAATAAAATGTGAAGGCTGAATGTTTTGATAGTTCTACAGCTCATGACATTTTAGAATTGAGTTAACAATTCGACGTCCAATCGTGTCTGTAGCTGTTGTTTATAATTCATAAACGTGTTTGATACGACTAACCGACTGAAAGGTTTCGCCGATTAGGGCACGCTGACACATTAATTTATTGTAGCTTGTCTTTGTCACCTACAGAGCAGATTGACATTTTAAAAATGTGATACAAAAAACAATAAATCGACAAAACATTTCATCATAAATAGGGGCGACATTTTTAGTTGTCCTGATTAAGAGCTTTACCGAAGTAAAAAATATTTAAGTCAAATTACCTATTCAATGCGAATATACATGTTTGTAATTGTGTATTTATACGACACATGTGCTATATTACACTGATCAAGTCTTTATTTTGAATCATTTTCAAACTGATTATCGGTCCACTGCTCCATACAGGTGGAGTGGTCGGTTTGTAGAAGTCACCTAACACTCAAAGTTTCAAGTTTGAATCCCCAACTTGAGTCTGTACAAACTACAAGGCAGAAGTTGTTTATTTTGGAGTTGTCTCTCGCAGAGAAAGTTGCTGTCTTTAGCAATCGAGCCTCAACTGCCCGAGGGTTCGAACTCAAGACTTGTATGTTCAGCAACCATGAGCTTTACCGACTCCACCACGCCGACATTCACTGCACACGATATTTTAGTTGTTCAATATTTTGCCTAACGTAAATTTCCCTTAAAAACTTGAAGCTCGATGTGGCAAGTGAAGTAGAGTTCACCTGTTTTTGTCACCTCAGCATATTATGCCAAGCGGTCTTTACTTTCGCTAACGTGTGTCAGAGCCGGGTAGAGACAGGGACGGTCGTGACTTGAACCCGGATTCAAACTCCAGGCTTTTGGATATGCAATGTAGCTCTCTACAGCTAGGAAAATTCGACGTTGGCCTAATGCTAATGGTAAACACAAAAATGTATTCTTCTTCCACGCTAGCGTAGTATTTTATTTAAATATTCCTTTTTTAAGGGAACCTATTAATGGTGTATTCCTAAATTTATCTTATAGGCAAATACAATTGTTTATATTTGAAGCGTCTTACGCTAAGGAGCACATTAATAAGTCAACAACATAACTACCCATAACATACAAATTATATCATAAAGAGAACGAATGTTTATAAAGTTACTTTTATTGTCACACCATACACACAATAAATGTTACATTGATCCGTTTAGATAAAATGGTGAAAAAAGATGAAAAGGGTTTAGTAATTTTTGCACACACAAAAATAAGGTATTGCATTTAAAAAGGCGCAATGTGTGATCATTACCCAAATACATGCATATTACAAATCTGTATAGTATGACAATTAACAAATTAGAACAGATTTTTAAAAAAATATCTAGTGATTTTTCACATAAAACGTGAAGTATTTTACTCATACAGTCATTACGTAAAACAGTAATATATTAGTTACAAATATCAAATGTATTGGGTAGAAATGTTTTAAAAATGAAAATATTTAGCTATTTATTTACTTATTTTTGTGATATTAAATTTATATATATATATATATATATATATATATATATATATATATATATATATATATATATATATATATATATATATATATATAACTAAACAAAATAACAAGATAGCCATTAAGATACATTACACAAATCACATATAATGAGTGGTAAGTTCATTGAGGTTTATAAATCGATAATTATTGTGTGTTATAGCTCATCTCTAAAATCCATTGAAACATCACAGTACAGCTACAAATTAAAGCGTGATATATATTATAAAGGTTATTGTGGACACGGTGCATACATGGACTTGTAGGCTGGTAGATATCAATACAAAATAATACATGGACAAATATCTGTTAGTCCTATACAATCGGTGTGAACGGTACATGACTATCCTATGGGTAAGGTATGTTTACGTCTAGGTGCAGATCACACATAAATATCTAAACATTTATACAATAAATAGAACGTGCTAAATATTCTTTTTTTCTAGTTTATTAAAATTTAAAATGTTTTGTATTCTTGTAAAAATAACATTTAATCATAACATTAAAAACAAGCAAGTGAAGTAGCCTTTGAGACAGTTTATAGGAGGCTACGTAGCTCATAATATTAAAAATAATGCGTTGAAATAATAAAAATGTATTTAGAATACTTGAAATAAAATTGAGCACGATCACGATGATGCCGAACACGCTTTGCCAAGTGAAGGTGTAAAGTTATGGCATGTCTTGGAGTCAATATTGAATAATGTGTTATTTGTGCAATATACCAACATTGTTTAGTCTTTTATAGTTAGCTAGTTATGACTTGTGTTCATTAAACAAAGACGGCGGACTTCAGTAATGAAGCTGTTTTAATTATTTCCTCTGCACATCACAACGTTTAAAAGTCGAACTCTGAATTGTTTTATCAATAAAAAATACATAACACAGTTGAGAACGTGATTGCTGAGTAAGGTATTAAGAGAAATGTCTACTAGCAATTTTATAAATGATACACTACAACCTATGCAAGGTGTATGTGAAAGTAATAAGAGTATTAGTAAAGGTGAATATATTATGAAAAAGACAATCACAACAGACATCATAAGGTAAGTCAACATCATTTCATTCTGCTTTGTCCGAGTGTCTTTAAAAATCAATTCTTTTCTTTTTTTGTAAATGCAAAGTTTAATGGCAACGGCAATTGTTAACACAAAAGATACAATAAATGGAATTATAATGTAGAAAACTGAAAAAATCAACAACTTTGTCGCCGCAACTATACCCATGCCTACTTTGAAGGGCACGCAAATCACAATATCAGCCACACAAACAATACAAAGCAAGATTAGACATCGCCTGATAGACAAGATGATTGATTTTTTAATGGGGAACCACACCGCTAGGAACCGATCGAAGCAAATCAAAACTGTTATCCAGTTTGAAAAGACGATAAAGAATACCTTGCCGCCGGTAAGTATTAATTTATAAGGATCCAAATAGTCGGAACTCTTAAAATAAAATTTACATATGCTACCAAGTAGAGCACACAGCAACGCCATCCCGTCAGAGCCAGCAAGAGCCAACACAAACAAGGTCCCTGGGTTTTTGGCTCTTAGAGTCCATAAAGTGACGATGATCAAAATGTTTGCAGGTACACCGATGGCAGCATGGACGGTGTCGGAGATAGGAAATTGTTCTTCTGAGTAATACTCCTCACGACTTAGTATAGAGAAATAAAACTTAGTTGAAATAACTTGTGGTTGACTAAAGAAAAAAGTGAACAATATAACAAGAAGTTTTGGCAATATTTTGATATTAAATAAGACCTAATTCTCTAATATGTTTCGGTTATCTCTTAATTGCAAGATTATTTTGATTTTATTTCTTTTTCTGTAAAATAATACATATAAATTCTCAGCACGAAGGCCTAAACTACGAATAGAATGAAACAATATTATCATGTTTAAAGCAAATCTTTCATAATTGTGAAATGACATAGAAATGTGCATAGTACTGATACTACAAATTTTATACAAATACGATTAGGGAACAAGAGCTTAAAGACTCAAGAAAGAAAAGACTACTCATTATTTTTTTTCGTGCTTAATTGTAATAGTGGAGGAAATTTGTTCCAACACAATAAAGTATTATATGTTACAATAATAATCAGGCTCGTTGAATGCGATTTTAGCTTGCATTACTTTCTGATTTTAAAAAAGAACTTTTTTCCACCCAAGAACAAATAAAATATTTTTTTCTAAATTTTGGAATTTTCTCGATCGCCTAGGAGGGTTTCTGTCCCGAGTTAACTAACGTCATCCACTATGGTCTTAACTCGAGACCCATATAAGATATTGTGTGTAATAATATTCTAGTACAGATACACATTCATAAAATAATAAACAATAAAAAAACGGTAAAATAAAATTGCACTATTTACTTACATTTTTTTAGATAAAAATTTCTCAAACTGTTCCAACAGAGTGTCAACATCTAAGCAATTTATAATGTTGCGTTGAAATTCCACATCAGATGTGTGCGTCCTTTAAAAACAATAAGAAACCAAAAAAATATTATGATAGCAAGAATACATTCAATTCAATTAAGGGGGAAGTAATACAGGTACACTTATATAAAATGACAAAAAAAGGGTAACATGAAATAGCACTATTTACTTACAAAGACACGTTTTGTTTAGATAAACATTCCTTAAGCGTGTCCAAGTCTACGAAATCTGTAATGTTGTTTAGAAATTCTTCCATGTACACATCCATTGTATGCGTCCTTTGAAAACAATAAGAAACCAAAAAATATTTATTATAGCAAGAATACATTCAATTCAATTAAATCAAAACATCAATGATAATTCTTAAAAAAATATCTTAAGAAAGAAATTTCAGCATATTAAGTAAAGGAAGCAAAGATACCCTTTTAAAAGTCCTCTTACATTTTAAATATTAATATTTTAGTATAAAATATGTAGTTACTATTTTTTTTATTGTAAAACATAACATATCATAATCTTTTCTTATGTCAGCTACTCAGTTTGAAGTCTCACGTTGTGTATGCCTTAATTAAATTATCTAGAAGTTCCAAATATTGAGCTTAACGTATCAGTGTATCTTGAAATGTTCTGTGAAGGGGGGGGGACTAACATTTCCGGGGGAGAGTGTGGACACCGTTAAAAGTATATATGTATATATTTTCTATATAAATTCCATTTCGTTCGGGGGGCGGGGTAGACTTTCTTCCGAAGTGGAAGGTGGCGGATTCAAACTCGAACCTTACAGGTTGGCAGGCTTGCGATATACCAGTAGGCCACTCCAACTCTTAAAAATCCAGAGTACTAACCAAAACGTATCCTCACAAGAACTCACATGGAATACTAACCCTTAATTAATTTGGTAGCATGCACGTAGATATTGTAATAGATATGGGATACACATGTGTCATGAGACTTAGTATTAAACATTAATAGACATAGCAGTAAACGTAGAATCAAACATAAACGGAAGTCTTATAAGTAGCAGAATCACGTTAAGGGCAGTAACGTTACCTGGGCATGTTGCTGACTATACTATTCCTTTATATGTCCATATCGCATAAACAGAAGAACTCTCCGTCATCTAATCTAAGAATTGCTATGTAAGAAAATACGTTTGCAACTATTGACAAAATAATAAAAAATATGCTAACAAGAGGAATACGGTGACGTATACTTACAATTTAATATTTCTTGGTTAACAATAAGTATTGTTACTGTTAAATATCTTTTAACTTCACAGAGTGCAACAGAACGTCAATGGTTAGTCTTCACAGCTGGAGACGATGTTTGTTTTAGCAGTTGGAGAAGATCTTTGTTGTTTTTGTAGCTGGAGACGATGTTTGGTTTTGTAGCTAAAACAACCGTTTGTTTTTAAATCTAAGAAATCGGAAGAGAGATCTACATCATTTACTTAAGATTAAAAACATTAAATCATTTTTTGTAACTACGAAGCTCAATAAACTTTCTCAATTAATTAAACTTAAAATAACTACAACCCAGGGGTGGAACTACAGTGCCGTCAGACCCCGCAATGCGGGGGGGGGGGGGGGTGCACGCCATTTAGGGGCCCGCAGTCTACCATAATTAAAAAATTTATAGTTGAAAAATAATTAATTTTCTTGCATTTTTGACTTGATGGTTGTTTTGTAAAAAGATTACCGTAGATGCGGTTGGATTATCTTTATTCTATAGACACCACCCCACGCTCTTGTATATTCTTTTTCCCCTTTTTTTTTAAACCACTGTGAAAGTCGAGACGTCTTTCTTCTACAATCAAACTTATCACAGATAAGCAAACGTTCAAACCGCTTCCATGACTTATGTCCCTTTTTAAATAGTCAAATAGAGTTGTTCATAAGCTCCTTTTAATAGATTTGTACTAAACAAATTAAAAAGCAATTACTTCTCTTAATTATTGTTTTTTTTTTAAATAAAATACTTACCAAAGAATGACTGACATTGTACAAAAAGGAAATGTATTTAAAATTAATAATATAAATTTAAAAAAAAAAAAACATAAAAATAAACATAACACGAGACACCATTACTTATACAAAGCTTTCTTGTTTTATATTCTTTTGACTGAACAGCGGTCAGGTCTTATAGCCGAAATAAAATAAAACGGATTTTTACAAAACACACTAATGCAGTTCCACACATGACATGGTGTTGTAATCTGTATTAATTGAAAAACATTTTTTTTCACAAAATCCGAACAGGTCAGCAATGAGTATACTATGTTCGCATTTTGTGTTTGTATATATATATATATATATATATATATATATATATATATATATATATATATATATATATATATATATATATATATATATATATATATATATATATATATATATATATATATATATATATATATATATATATATACATATACATATATATATATATATATATATATTTATATATATATATATATATATATATATATATATATATATATATATATATATATATATATATGGGGGGGTGGCCTAAAAAAAATTTTGCGGGGTGGCCCTTTTTTTCTAGTTCCGCCACTGCTACAACCTATCAAATATTCATTTCTGTTCTTTTTAATCAGCCAAATCCACGTATAAAGAAAGCACCATTGTGTATAATAATTTGTATGTTATCTGACTATTTTAATTTAATTGTTTTTTACTAATGTGCTGTAAAAATTCAGATAGCAAGAGTGTATTTCTTCCAATGACTGAAATTAAACATAATGTAAGGGGTCGATAGGGTCTGGTTGGTAAACAGAGTTTCTTCCAGGCATCTCTTCGGGGGGGCAAAGCCCCCCCGAAAATTTTTTACCGCCCCCCCCCCCCCCCGAACGATATGAAATTTATATAATTTATATAGAAAATATATACTTTTAACAGTGTCCGCCCCCCCCCCCCCCGAAGAAAGTTTACCGCCCCCCCCCCCCCGAAGATTTCAAGTGCCCCCCCGGAGAAAAAAGTCTGGAAGAAACACTGTTGGTGAAGATCACCGTTCCGATTTAGAATTCCGATGCAGATGAGACTTGAAAACTTAGGAATTAAACCCGTCTAGTAGAAAACTTCAAAATAAAAATAAAATCTTTGTATCCAGAACTATACAAATACTGAGATTTAGGTCAAAGTGCCATATAGAGCTAAACATGTTAACACGTAATATTAAATAGGGCTTGTAAGTCTCTTTACTTATCTTACTTAAAATTTTAAATCTCGTTAGCCAGGGTCAGTTGAATTATCAAAGTATAATTATCAGTTTTTACGGTTTTAAATAATTTAACAATAGCGTAAGTAACTTTTATTTCTTTTTTTACCGATTTAATGAATATATTCACAATTGGTTTGGAAAATACTAGCTGGGTAGTATGATAAGAAGTTGATGACCTACTTACAAGCCATATTGTGTTGGCGGAAATACCATCCAATAAAAATATAATTACTAACACAGAAGAAACACATTTTCGAATGTGTATACATGCAGAGTTTCTTCCAGGCTAAGCCCCCCCCCCCATCCCAAAAAAAAGTCTACCGCCCCCCTCCCTCCCCCCGAAAATTTAAAGTGCCACCCCCCCCCCCCCGGAGAAAAAAAAGTCAAAAACACTAAATTATTGTTTTAAACTTATAATAACTACTGTATTGTATACCTCCAACTCACGGGGACAAATATGTTTACACATAAAAAATAATTTATTCTATCCGAGGCTGAATACAAATTCACACAATATTTACATACGATCTATGTGCTGTCTAGGTACTAGATTTCAACTGTATTAAGTACTGAGATTAACGAATTTGTATAGAAATGTTATCATACTTGCTAAACACAATTATTTTAGAGATTTGGCCCATGGAGTAAGCTCATAACCTCATTAGCGTGGACGTTTAAAATGAGTTGTTATAAATAATCAAGAATTGGATTTGTTACACAGTATTAGAATTGTGAAAAAAATGCAGATTTAGATTTTTTACACTATTCTCATATCTTATGTAAGGGGTCGTCCATAAAGGCGTCACACTCGTAGGGGGAGGGAGGGTCCGTAATTATTTGACGGTGTGTGGTGAGGGGAAGGGGGGAGGGGGTTCAGATGGTGTGACGTCACTTTTTGCATTATAACAAAGCAATGTTAGAAAATAAGTTTTAGCCGTTATTTTGCGTTTTAGCAAATTGTTTTAATAAATTGTAAAAGGAATTCATCAAAATACTCTACGTTGACAGAGTTCTGACAAGATTTTGGAAAAATATCGATGTTTTAAGGAAAATTCAACATCAATTTTGAGGGGGGGGGGGTTGTAGGCTGAGGTGTGATATCATTCCCTAGCAACTTCATTGTATCATTTAATTTTTAGAATAAATAATTTTAAGTACAAAAAAGTTTAGCACTTTGATCTGCTTGAGCCCGAATTACTGAACATTTTAGCAGAACACAAAAATTGTGATGTTTTGAAAATGTAATATTGACAGTACAGAATGGAGGCTGAAATGTAATTTCCCTTTTAGGGAGTGTCGGATTTTTAGAGAATGTATGAAACAACGGGAGGGGCGTGTCGGCATATATCTATATATGAGCTAATGTGTGTACGTCAGTGTACGACATATTGGTGTAACATATTCATCTAATTAATCAAAAATTTATTAAAACAAGTAGGTCTACGTAAAAGGAAGCGAGTGCTGGTTTTAGGACGTTAGTTCTCTCCCTTCCCCCACTCACGCTCGCCGTCACAGTGACATTTCACTCACTGCTGGGTCAGGCCGACCGTGATTGTGACCAAAAATACTCAATTTATGACACGTGTCACACTTTGATAGTTGCTCTATACGGGTCTTACAAAACATTAGGGAAAGTTTGCATGTCTATATTTGGTTGCGTCGGGTACCATGCCGTATATAAAAACTCGGATGAAAGAAATACAAATTCTCGGTTGTGAGAAGTTTAACTATGTTCGACATTTTATCCAGTAGATGACACAATTTAAAAGTTTTGAAATGGAAGCTAATACTGCAAAAAAATTATATTGCTTTAAATAATAAATTTTGCAGGACTTTATCACACCCTTTAATAATTACCGACATGTAGGCTCTACCGCCCCCCATTCATTTATCTATAAATATATATACTTCTCTTCATGGGGACCATGCAGGACAAGACGTAGACGCACGCAGTTACTCCCCCGCTCTCAAGGCAAATCGCTACTATCCCCACCAATCTGGTGAGGTTTGGTTCACGACGAATGTTTACAATCGTACAGCCGGGTTAATGACGGCTGTTAGGGGCATATAATTTAGTATTAAACGATTTGGAACGAAGGGGAGGTAACAATTTCTGATTGATCTTTTTGTTGTCTGTAACACTAAACGGCTGCTTTCACTGGGCGGGACGGGAAGGGGGAGGGGGCGGTAGGGGGTGGGGGGGGGTAGTGTTGAATTAAAAAATTATTAATTGCTGATAAGCAGAAAATAAAACAACTAGATGGCGGCGCATGCTACTTCGCGGGTCGGGTCGTTTGTATATAATTCTCTACGTGGGGACCATGCAAGACTCCACCAAGACGTAAGCTAAACAGACCATGTCGCTACCACCCCACCCCTACCAGTGTGGTGAGCTGTGTAGTGACGGCTGTTAGGGGCAGATAATTCAGTTATTAAACAATTTGAAATTAAGGGGAGGTAATAACATATTATGCTAGCTCTTTTCATTGTCGTATGTAAACTTTCGTCACAGACGGCTGCTTTCACGGAGTCGGTGGGGGGGGGGGGGAAGAAGGTGAGGGGAGAGAGAGAGAGAGGAGTTGAAAGTGAGTGTGAGGATAGTCGTCCTTCACCTGCCCCGTAGTCCGTCATTGTTGAAAGGCAAGTTTACTTACGTTACTTTAACGTGAAATTACAATTCAGCCTCTCATTCTCTAAATATTCCATTTTCAAAACATCACAAATTACCGTGTTATATTAAAATGTTTTAAAGCAAAATATTTTCAGTCACAGCATTGGTAGTGTCGAATTTGCAAATTATTAATTATTAAAAAAAAGAAATTAAACTAAATAGCGGCGTATGCTATGTCGAGGGTCAGCTCGTACTAAATACTGTGCCACTGGCTGAACAAACTTCAGAGGTGGATGTGGAAGTGGAAACTATGGCTGTGGCTGTGGCTGTGGCTGTGGCTGTGGCTATGGCTATGGCTATGGCTATGGCTATGGCTATGGCTATGGCTATGGCTATGGCTATGGCTATGGCTATGGCTATGGCTATGGCTATGGCTATGGCTATGGCTATGGCTATGGCTATGGCTATGGCTATGGCTATGGCTATGGCTATGGCTATGGCTATGGCTATGGCTATGGCTATGGCTATGGCTATGGCTATGGCTATGGCTATGGCTATGGCTATGGCTATGGCTATGGCTAGGGCTAGGGCTAGGGCTAGGGCTAGGGCTAGGGCTAGGGCTAGGGCTAGGGCTAGGGCTAGGGCTAGGGCTAGGGCTAGGGCTAGGGCTAGGGCTAGGGCTAGGGCTAGGGCTAGGGCTAGGGCTAGGGCTAGGGCTAGGGCTAGGGCTAGGGCTAGGGCTAGGGCTAGGGCTAGGGCTAGGGCTAGGGCTAGGGCTAGGGCTAGGGCTAGGGCTAGGGCTAGGGCTAGGGCTAGGGCTAGGGCTATGGCTATGGCTATGGCTATGGCTATGGCTATGGCTATGGCTATGGCTATGGCTATGGCTATGGCTATGGCTATGGCTATGGCTATGGCTATGGCTATGGCTATGGCTATGGCTATGGCTATGGCTATGGCTATGGCTATGGCTATGGCTATGGCTATGGCTATGGCTATGGCTATGGCTATGGCTATGGCTATGGCTAGGGCTAGGGCTAGGGCTAGGGCTAGGGCTAGGGCTAGGGCTAGGGCTAGGGCTAGGGCTAGGGCTAGGGCTAGGGCTATGGCTATGGCTATGGCTATGGCTATGGCTATGGCTATGGCTATGGCTATGGCTATGGCTATGGCTATGGCTATGGCTATGGCTATGGCTATGGCTATGGCTATGGCTATGGCTATGGCTATGGCTATGGCTATGGCTATGGCTATGGCTATGGCTATGGCTATGGCTATGGCTATGGCTATGGCTATGGCTATGGCTATGGCTATGGCTATGGCTATGGCTATGGCTATGGCTATGGCTATGGCTATGGCTATGGCTATGGCTATGGCTATGGCTATGGCTATGGCTATGGCTATGGCTATGGCTATGGCTATGGCTATGGCTATGGCTATGGCTCGAACCTGTTGAACAACCGGTGAGTTAACCCACCTCTGTCCGGTAACTGACTCACAAACACAACTGGGCATAGTGCTGACCACATTATCCACCTGTTTTTTAAAAAGATAAACTCTACTTCGTCTGCCACGTGTGTCTAGGACGCGAATCTAATTCTAAATTACGTGCATATTACTTATACTACTAGGGGTCGGCGTGGGCGAGTCGGTAAAGCTCATGGTTGCTAAACCAAAAAGGTCTCGAGTTCGAACCCTCGGGCAGATGAGGCTCGTTAGTTGGAGACAGCAACTCTTCTAGGAGAGACAACTCCAAAATCAAACAACTGCTGCCTTGTAGTTTGTTCTTTGTTGGACAAAGGCTATGGAATCAAATCCAAAAAGGAAAGCGGAGTCAATGGCCTTAATGGCGCATAACCAGTTGACACGTATCCTTAACTGTGAGGGAGGCGTGGTCAAGTCGGCAAAAGCTCATGTTGGATAAATTCGAAATAGTCTCGAGAAAGAAGAAGAAGAAGAAGACTTATACTACTTACCAGATCCAGTTTCTGTAATTTTGTAATTTTCTGGAAATTTCTGTAACAATTACTAAAAATTTCACACAGGGCCTACCTGACTATCTGATTATCTTACAATAACTATTTCGTCATAAGTAGAAGATCGACCAGATCACTAACTCAAAAATCTGTTTTCTGTTATAGTACTGCCGTCGTGGTGAAAAATTAGAAAGGGTGTGGCAATTCGGGCGACACTACTGTTTGAGAGCATGAAATATCACATCGGGTGTTCATAATTTATTTAATGAATGCAGTTAATGAGTGGCGTGATTTGGTTCTATTCTCATACCCGCGATGTCGCCTGTCATACCCGCCATACACACACTACTGTCTGTCATACATCGTGATGAAGTCTGTCATACACATTTTTTTATGTCTGCCATCACTTTTAATGTCTGTCATACACATTTTAATGTCTGCCATACACATGTTAATATCTGCCATACACATTCTAATGTCGGTCATACACATTTTAATGTATGTCATACACATTTTAACGTCTGCCATACATATTTTAAAGTCTGTCATACATATTCTAATATCTGCCATACACATTTTAACGTCTGCCATACACATTCTAGTATCTGCCATACACATTCTAATGTCTGTCATATACATTTTAATGTCTGCCACACACATTATAATGTCTGTCATATACATTCTAATGTCTGTCGTACACATTCTTATGTCGGTCATACACATTATAATATGTGTCAAACAAATCCTACTGTCTGTCATACACAAGGTAGTACAACAAGCTTACAAAAATTACAACAACAAACATTCTATTATGTGATACATAATGTATGCAATTATTTTTTTTAATTTAATGACCCAATATTATACGGCTACTGGCATGTATTGATTTTCACTTCTCTGCACAAGTGAATCGACGTCAAACAACTAGTTCAAATACTGTTTATTAACTTTTCATAAATCCTACTTATTTTTTTCATTTCACGTTCTATTTGTTTGGGATGGACCTCCAGCTAAACATTTTAATTGTTCTTTAATATTTTATCTAGCTGATTTGTAGTGTTTCTTTTTTGTTTGTTTTTCTTTTTGCTAGTGTGTCAGCCTTGTTTCATTGCTATGATGCTGTGATATTCTGTACAACAATTGCACTTTATTTTTAGGTATTTTAAGTTCAGAGCCAGTCTAATGACGTAATGTAATGTTTTGTACAGTGTTATCCAAAGAAACTCTTTGTTAATTCGCATTTGTATTTCCTTTGTAACAGGAAAATAACGAGTCGCTTGCAGGTCAATATATCTAATTTAACTTTCTAACCCAGTTATCTGAATTTATTATATTGCGCTAATGGGTGCGCTGACCTTTGACCACAGGTGCTTTGACCATATGGGTTTGACCATAGGGATTTCGACCACAGCGGGGCTTTGACCATAACGGGGCTTTGACCATAGGGGGTTTGACCATATGGGGTTTGACCACAGGTGTTTTCTCAGCAGTGGGTCTTTGATCACAGGTGGTTTGTCATCGGGTGTTTGATCAAAAGTGCCGTGTCCGGCTTTGACCACAGGTGTTTTGTCCATGTAGGATCTTTGATCAAAGGTTTTATTTGATCACAGGCGGTTCGTCCAATGCCTGCGTTTAATAACAAGCGCTTTCAGAGGCGTAGCGACCCTGCCCGGCGCCCGGGGCAAACTTTCGATTTGCACCCCCCCCCCTCTCAAACTTTTGATTTGCAACCCCCCTCAAACTTTCAATTTGTTTTTTCAACCGATTTTGGCGCCCCCTAAGGTCGGCGCCCGCGGACATATGCCTACGCCTCTGGATACAGTAGAATCAAATTTATTTAATCAGTGTCTGAAAAAACATTCACAGAATACTTACAATTGCCGTCTGGGTTGTAGCTTTCAACCCTAGTTGAGATCGATGAATTTCAATAGCAATGTTCCTGTTTACTGTTACATAAGTTTGTTTTGAGAGATTTAGTCAACACTTTAATTTCATAAGTTCATTAGCTATCAATTACTAGATGCGTGAAAGTAACTAAAAATGATGTGTATTATATTATAAGAGTCTTGTTAAAAAAAAAATCCAGATTTACTTTTGTTACACCTGACTCATATCTCGTGTATGACAATCAATCCCTTGAAAAATTATTTGCTTATTCAAAAAAATAACACGTCAAAACTATGAGAAATTGTAGAGGTCGGAAAAGAGTATTCAGGTTAGGGTAATAAGTGAGAAACCTTTCTCTTGCAGTTTAAAAATCGATTTTTAAATTTATTTTACTAGTTTTTTTTTTTTTTTTTTTTTTTTTTTTAATTTTTAGATATTTTATTGCAAGTAGTAATTGAAATTATATTGTTTCCACTTGAACCGGACTTGCTAAACACTTAAGTACAACAAAGTGATTAATTAAAGATTTTATCACTGTAGAATATTTTCTAAAGAGCAGAGAAGGCTCAATGGTAACGTCACTTTAGGGAGCATTTGATTTTTGTTGGCGATCTCATATATCATGATCAGTGGTGGTGAAATACCATTTAAAAACTAATTGCTAAATTTAATTGCATTTCATCTTACACATTTTGAAAATTTGAAACAAAACTTTCTAGAATGTTTGATGTCACAACAACTAGCCAGCGGACTATATTAGAGTTAGTAAAAGAAGGATCAATGATTATGTTATCAATACAATTTGTTTTTATATTCAGACTTGGAAAAAAGTTAGTTTTTTTCAAGATAGACGCCATTGCAATGGCAATTATATTTTCAAAAGAGTCCCTGATGCATGATAATATTTTCTCTTAAGAATCTTAACATTTATACACGCAAATTTTAAAAAAAAAAAATTTATTAAGAAGTTTATTTTGTCTTTTTTTTCCCTGATCCGTACGACTCAATTTGTTGCCACACATTTACCTGATTAACGTTTTTACTAAGCAATTACATGATTAGCGAGGGGTCGGCGTGGTCGAGTCGGTAAAGCTCATGGTTGCTAAACCGAAAAGTCTCGAGTTCGAACCCTCGGGCAGATGAGGTTCGTTAGCTGGGGACAGCAACTCTTCTAGGAGAGACAACTCCAAAATTAAACAACTGCTGCTTTGTAGTTTGTTCTTGGTTGGACAAAGGCTATGGAAGCAAATCCAAAAAGAAAAGCAGGCTGAAATCGGAGTCAATGGCCTCAATGACGCATAACCAATTGACACGTAACGCTTAATTGTGTTGGAGGCGTGGTCGAGTCGGCAAAAAGCTCATGGTTGATAAATTCGAACAAAGTCTCGATTTTCAAACCCACTGGCAGATAAATCTCGATCCCCTTCAACACTAATAATTAAGAACGAAGAAGAAGAAGAAACATGATTAGCAACGAGTGATTGATTTCGAACGATTCGTTTTAGTATTCATCCCCATCCCATGACCCCTACTCACGTCAACTGTTCCTATGACATTTGCAAAAAGAAGTAGGCTTATATTGATGTGTTTTTGATAAATTACTGCAGGGTCAGTGATCGACCGAGAGAGAGACCAAAAATACTCAATGTATAACAATTTTTTTATCTGACAGTTTGGCCTTTGCCTTATACTCCTCTTGCAACAAAACTGTAACATTGTTACATCCAAACTTGGTAGTATTGCTTACTGAAATTTCAAATTATCAGCTACTTTTGTAAGATGACCTAACCCTTCACAGACTATCTAGTAAGTGAAGCATTTAATAAGTGTAGAAGGAAATGCTGAAAGCGGGAATATAAAAAAGAAGTAGGCCTATATTGATGTGTTTTTGATAAATTTCGGAGAAGTTTATCCATGAATAAAGTTTTGGATTTAAATGAGAACGTAAACGTGGACGTAAAAGTGGACGTGAAATTGGACGTGAAAGTGGACGTGAAAGTGGACGTGAAAGTGGACGTGAAAGTGGACGTGAAAGTGGACGTGAAAGTGGACGTGAAAGTGGACGTGAAAGTGGACGTGAAAGTGGACGTGAAAGGAGGCATGAAATGGGGCGTGAAAGGGGGCGTGAAAGTGGATGTGAAAGGAGGCGTGAAAGTGAATGAGAAAGGGGGCGTGAAAGTGGATGTGAAAGGAGGCGTGAAAGTGAATGAGAAAGGGGGCGTGCAAGGGGGCGTGAAAGTGGATGTGAAAGGGGGCGAGAAAGGGGGAATGCAAGGGGGCGTGAAAGTGGATGTGAAAGGGGGCGTGAAAGGGGGAATGCAAGGGGGCGTGAAAGTGGACGTGAAAGGGGGCGTGAAAGGGTACGTGAAAGGAATCGTGAAATGGGGCGTGAAATGGGGCGTGAAAGTGGATGTGAAAGGGGGCGTGAAAGTGAATGAGAAAGGGGGCGTGAAAGTGGGCGTGAAAGGGGGCGTGAAAGTGGATGTGAAAGGGGGCGTGAAAGGGGGCGTGAAAGGGGGCGTGAAAGGGTACGTGAAAGGGGGCGTGAAAGGGTACGTGAAAGGGGCGTAAAAGGGGGCGTGAAAGGGTACGTGAAAGGAAGCGTGAAATGGGGCGTGAAAGGGGGCGTGAAAGTGGATGTAAAAGGGGGCGTGAAAGGGGGCGTGAAAAGGGGCGTGAAAGTGGATGTGAAAGGAGGCGTGAAAGTGAATGAGAAAGGGGGCGTGAAAGGGGGCGTGAAAAGGGGCGTGAAAGTGGATGTAAAAGGGGGCGTGAAAGGGGGCGTGAAAAGGGGCGTGAAAGTGGATGTGAAAGGAGGCGTGAAAGTGAATGAGAAAGGGGGCGTGCAAGGGGGCGTGAAAGTGGATGTGAAAGGGGGCGTGAAAGTGGATGTGAAAGGAGGCGTGAAAGTGAATGAGAAAGGGTACGTGAAAGGAGGCGTGAAATGGGGCGTGAAAGGGGGCGTGAAAGTGGATGTGAAAGGGGCGTAAAAAGGGGCGTGAAAGGGGGCGTGAATGGGGACGTGAAAGGGGGCGTGAAAGGGGGCGTGAAATGGGGCGTGAAAGGGGGCGTGAAAGGGGGCGTGAAAGGGGGCGTGAAAGGGGGCGTGAAAGGAAAAAAGAAGTAGGCTTATATTGATGTGTTTTTGATAAATTTCGGAGAAGTTTATCCATGAATAAAGTTTTGGATTTGAATGAGAACGTAAACGTGGACGTGAAAGTGGACGTGAAATTGGACGTGAAAGTGGACGTGAAAGTGGACGTGAAAGTGGACGTGAATGTGGACGTGAAAGTGGACGTGAAAGTAGACGTGAAAGTGGACGTGAAAGTGGACGTGAAAGTGGACGTGAAAGTGGACGTGAAAGTGGACGTGAAAGTGGACGTGAAAGTGGACGTGAAAGTGGACGTGAAAGTGGACGTGAAAGGAGGCATGAAATGGGGCGTGAAAGGGGGCGTGAAAGGGTACGTGAAAGGAGGCGTGAAATGGGGCGTGAAAGGGGGCGTGAAAGTTGATGTGAAAGGGGCGTAAAAAGGGGCGTGAAAGGGGGCGTGAATGGGGACGTGAAAGGGGGCGTGAATAGGGGCGTGAAAGGGTGCGTGAAAGGGGGCGTGAAAGGAAAAAAGAAGTAGGCTTATATTGATGTGTTTTTGATAAATTTCGGAGAAGTTTATCCATGAATAAAGTTTTGGATTTGAATGAGAACGTAAACGTGGACGTGAAAGTGGACGTGAAATTGGACGTGAAAGTGGACGTGAAAGTGGACGTGAAAGTGGACGTGAAAGTGGACGTGAAAGTAGACGTGAAAGTGGACGTGAAAGTGGACGTGAAAGTGGACGTGAAAGTGGACGTGAAAGGGGGCGTGAAAGTGGATGTGAAAGGAGGCGTGAAAGTGAATGAGAAAGGGGGCGTGAAAGTGGATGTGAAAGGAGGCGTGAAAGTGAATGAGAAAGGGGGCGTGCAAGGGGGCGTGAAAGTGGATGTGAAAGGGGGCGTGAAAGGGGGAATGCAAGGGGGCGTGAAAGTGGATGTGAAAGGGGGCGTGAAAGGGGGAATGCAAGGGGGCGTGAAAGTGGACGTAAAAGGGGGCGTGAAAGGGAACGTGAAAGGGGGCGTGAAAGGGTACGTGAAAGGGGCGTAAAAGGGGGCGTGAAAGGGTACGTGAAAGGAAGCGTGAAATGGGGCGTGAAAGGGGGCGTGAAAGTGGATGTAAAAGGGGGCGTGAAAGGGGGCGTGAAAAGGGGCGTGAAAGTGGATGTTAAAGGAGGCGTGAAAGTGAATGAGAAAGGGGGCGTGCAAGGAGGCGTGAAAGTGGATGTGAAAGGGGGCTTGAAAGGGGGCGTGAAAGTGGGCGTGAAGGGTACGTGAAAGGAGGCGTGAAATGGGGCGTGAAAGGGGGCGTGAAAGTGGATGTGAAAGGGGCATAAAAAGGGGCGTGAAAGGGGGCGTGAATGGGGACGTGAAAGGGGGCGTAAAAGGGGGCGTGAAAAGGGGCGTGAAATGGGGCGTGAAAGGGGGCGTGAAAGGGGGCGTGAAAGGGGGCGTGAAAGGGGGCGTGAAAGCAAAAAAGAAGTAGGCCTATATTGATGTGTTTTTGATAAATTTCGGAGAAGTTTATCCATGAATAAAGTTTTGGATTTGAATGAGAACGTAAACGTGGACGTGAAAGTGGACGTGAAATTGGACGTGAAAGTGGACGTGATAGTGGACGTGAAAGTGGACGTGAAAGTGGACGTGAAAGTGGACGTGAAAGTGGACGTGAAAGTGGACGTGAAAGTGGACGTGAAAGTGGACGTGAAAGTGGACGTGAAAGTGGACGTGAAAGCGGACGTGAAAGTGGACGTGAAAGTGGACGTGAAAGTGGACGTGAAAGTGGACGTGAAAGTGGACGTGAAAGGAGGCATGAAATGGGGCGTGAAAGGGGGCATGAAAGTGTATGTGAAAGGAGGCGTGAAAGTGAATGAGAAAGGGGGCGTGAAAGTGGATGTGAAAGGATGCGTGAAAGTGAATGAGAAAGGGGGCGTGCAAGGGGGCGTGAAAGTGGATGTGAAAGGGGGCGTGAAAGGGGGAATGCAAAGGGGCGTGAAAGTGGACGTGAAAGGGGGCGTGAAAGGGTACGTGAAAGGAATCGTGAAATGGGGTGTGAAATGGGGCGTGAAAGTGGATGTGAAAGGGGGCGTGAAAGTGAATGAGAAAGGGGGCGTGAAAGGGGGCGTGAAAGGGGGCGTGAAAGTGGATGTGAAAGGGGGCGTGAAAGGGGGCGTGAAAGGGTACGTGAAAGGGGGCGTGAAAGGGTACGTGAAAGGGGAGTAAAAGGGGGCGTGAAAGGGTACGTGAAAGGAAACGTGAAATGGGGCGTGAAAGGGGGCGTGAAAGTGGATGTAAAAGGGGGCGTGAAAGGGGGCGTGAAAAGGGGCGTGAAAGTGGATGTGAAAGGAGGCGTGAAAGTGAATGAGAAAGGGGGCGTGCAAGGGGGCGTGAAAGTGGATGTGAAAGGGGGCTTGAAAGGGGGCGTGAAAGGGTACGTGAAAGGAGGCGTGAAATTGGGCGTGAAAGGGGGCGTGAAAGTGGATGTGAAAGGGGCGTAAAAAGGGGCGTGAAAGTGGGCGTGAATGGGGACGTGAAAGGGGGCGTGAAAGGGGGCGTGAAAGGGGGCGTGAAATGGGGCGTGAAAGGGGGCGTGAAAGGGGGCGTGAAAGGGGGCGTGAAAGGGGGCGTGAAAGGGGGCGTGAAAGGGTACGTGAAAGGGGGCGTGAAAGGGGACGTCGACATAGATCACGATAAGGATGTGGCTGTGGCTATGGCTACAAATACGGCTCCTATGGCTACTGCTATGGGCTCGAATCTATAGAACATTCGTGAGTAAACCCAGCTCTGTTGGGTACCTGCCTTACAAAAGAAGCTGGGCTTTGTGCTTACCACATTACCCACCTGTTTTACGAGGTCATTAAAACACATAAACTCTACTTCGTCTGCCACAAGTGTCTATGACATACACACTGATTATGTTACATAGCAGATCCCCTTTCTATAATTTGTGCACTCAATATAATTTTAATAAAACAATTGCAAACGTGGTCACATGCAAAACTTAATTTGATTTACTTACTATAATTATTCTGTTATTCGAGATAAGTAGTAGATCGACCAGATTCCTAAGTATATAAAGTGTGTTCTGTTACAGTACAGCCGTCACAGCAAAAAATTTGAAAGGGTGGGATAAATAGTGCAACACTACCGTTTGAGGCGATCAAATATCACATAGGGTGTTCATATTTTATTTAGTGACTGCAATTAATGAGTAGCGTGATTTAGATGTGGTTTAATTGTCTGTGTAATACCCGCGACGCCGCCCAACACGCCTGTCTGTCATACACATACTATGGTCTGTCATACGCATGCTACTCTCTGTCATACGCATGTTACTGTCTGTCATACACATTATACTATTTGTTAAAAACGTGATACGTCTGTTAAACATCTGATTGTGTATGGCATATGCATGTTACTGTCTGTCACATGCATACTACTTTTTTGTCATACACATGATAATGTCATTCATCCACCTGATTTTGTCTGTCATGCAGTGATACTGTCTGTCATACACCTGATACTGTCTGTCATACACCTGATACTGTCTGTCATACACATGATACTGTCTGTCATACATATGGTGGTACAACAAGCTTACAACAACAATCATTATACTCTTTGATACATAATTCATGCAATTTTTATTCCAACGAGTGACCTAATATCATATGGCTCATGGCGTGTATTGATTTTCCTTTCTCGCCGCCAGTGAAACGTCATCTAACAACTAGGCGCAATGTCCCCGTGTTGTATGTTCACTTTTCGTATATTATAACCTACTGTTTATGTTGTACTTCGCATTCTATTTGTCTCGGCTAGACCACTAGCCACACATTTGATAATTCTTGGATATTTTAACGATTGTATTCACGGTGAAAAGTTCTTTTTTTTGCCTGTGTGGCATCCTCGTATTTCCTTGCTGTGCTATTGTTTATGCCGATTGTTCATTTGTTTTTTGAGATTTCAAATTCAGTGCCAGTGTACTGAAGTAGCTGTTTTATACAATGTGCCCAAAAGAAAGTCTTTCTTAGTTCTCTTTTGTTTTGCCTTCCAAACAGCAAACTGATATGTCGCTTGCGGGCAAATAGATCTGGTTTAACTCTCTAACGCAGCAGAGAATTTAGTATTGCGCTATTGCTATTGGATACAGAAATAATTAAAATTTTCCACAGCTTTAGAAAATATTTTGACTGCCCATATGAGGGTGATGATGCCGAGTTTGAAATATGTCACTTAAAATAAAATAAACTACAATAAATATAAAAATGTTGTTTAAAAGTACGTTTGTCTTGATTATTGTATTATTATAATAACTCACCCGAACTAAATCTGCTTCAAAAGTTTTAACTTAAGCTGCGTTTATTTTTTATTTTTTAAATTTTTTTTGGGGGGGGGGGGTGAGCCTGGGAGGGGGGTATTCATTTCTCGTGAATAAAAAAAATTACACAAACAAAAGGTTTTGTTATATCTGATAAATTTTAGTGTAAAAACATTTGTCAAACACAGAATCTTGACCTCACTCTATTGACACTACCCTTCACTTTTTACTTCGTAACCTAATTCCGAACGTCTGCTAGCCTTTTCTCTTCCTGGAAAGAAACAACTCCACGATTTAGATTTCTGTTACATTTCACGGTGATTTACCTTTAAAGTTAGTGGGAAGTAAATCTAGGAAGCATTTTCTTTCAGGCATCTCTTTCGGAGGGTGGAGGTGGATTGGGGGGGGGGCGCTTAGCTTTCCCGAAGAATGGCTACCCCCCCCAACGAATATTTACCAGTGTCCGCCTCCACGTCCACCTCCCAGGAAAATTTAGTCACCCCCCCTTAAATGTTTCAAGCCCCCCCCCCCCCCCACCGACCCCTCCCCCACCCCTTATCATTATAATCAAATATTTCATGTATACAATTAATATTATTCAATGCAACCATTCATGTTGATTTTTTAAATCGAGTATTTTATTTGCCTGTATTAAAAACGAAACTGATTTTAAAATTCGGGAACACAGTTAAACTATTTTTATATTGGTTTTTGTTTGCGACAGTGTGTAACGTCGTTCTAGCGTCGTTTAACGTAGGGTGGGTAAAGGAGGGCTAGAAAGTGTGTTGACACACATGTGCTGTTTAAAAAGCGATGCTTGAAACCGTTAATTTGCGGGTTTATTCTGTGGAGGAAAGGGGGGCGGTGTGGGTTTCAAACTGTGTATGTGTGTGTGTTTTTGCATGTGCGTGTGTGTATGCCTGTGTGCATGCATGTGCGTGTGTGTATTTATGTATGTTTGTATATTTCACAAGGATTAATTCAACAAATTTAAAATTGTGAATATTGAAGGCGATACAAGAGCCCCATGCCAAAAGTCGCAACATTTAATTAGAGTTATCTGTCATGTTAGGAGTCCCCCCCTCTCACCCACCCTTTGATCACACCGATGGCAAAACAAAGAAAAAATGAATTAGTATAAAATAAAATAGTATAGTATACTTGCTTAATCTACTTATACTGCTTTTGTAGTTTTCTAACAATTATTTCCTCCCAGCCTGTGTAATATCTTATATCACTTGTTAAACTGTGATCTTTGCAAAAAAAATTAAAACTGATCGTACACATATTAAGCATATAGGCATATAAATATCCTTACACTTCCACACCTAGTATACTATAACATGTCCAACCCCTATGCTGAACTCCACGCCCCCCCCCCTCACCCTGCACAAATTTGTGACCGTTAAATAAGTTTGGAGAGTTTGATCTTTTACACACACAAATTCTCGTGCTACTTCTGACAGGAAACGTGAGTTAAGTATTGAATGATGTTTTTCTAAAACAAATACAACATTAGAACCACTCAACCCGGTATAGCACAAGGTAAACTAGTAGGGCTAATATTGACTTCTTAGTTCCGTGGTGTTGAACAAGTAGAGCATGATCGATTAGTCTTGCTGTAGGTCCCGTGTGACGGTTATTGATTACTGAATATTTATTGAGTTTATTGTTTGATGCATTGATTTTCTGCCTTATTTCTAGTATGTTTTTTTTTTCAATCTTCCTTAATGAATATCGTGTCTGTTGATCAGTGCAGACTGCTGTGACGATGCGCCTGTTGAGGTAAATATCCCAATTTCAGGTTTACTTATATTTTGTTTCATTAGTTAATTTATAATTGGTGTGGTCTACTTCTTATTTTAACACCGAACACATGTGTTTATATTTTGGTAAAAAAAATTCTTTGCGTTTCAACGAGCCTAGTAAATAAAAAAAAATCTTGCACGATGAGTTGATTGCTGGCCGACTTAGCTGTAATATACCCACATCATGGATTTTGTCATGCATTACATTGTATATCTGATACCAACAAGAATGTATACTTGACCAGGCTAGGCGGTTTTACATGATTCTGAAAAACAATAAAAAGCTGCAGTTATAAGCTTACGGTTAAACGACTAAGTGAAGATACTTGGCTTAAAAAGAAACAGTTATTACAGCATGTCACAAAACTGTAAGTATCTTCCGTGTAATTTTTAAAAATATTGTTTAGTGTTTGCATATTGATGAAAAGGAAACATTCCCTAAATTATTAAAATCTAGAAATTAAAGCGGGGTGAGGTAATAAAAAAGTAAAGTTTCCCTTTCAAACCTGACGGTCTATGGGGCAAGTGAAGTAGAGTTCACTTGTTTCTGTGACCTCGGCATATGAAGAGATAGTGTGGTCAGCACTATGCCCAGCCGCCTTTACTCTCCCTAACGTGAGTTAGGTACCCATCAGAGTTGGGTAGACTCAGGGACGGTCTACTGGCTTGAACCCGGATTCGAACTCGAGACTTACGGGTTAGCAGCCCAGCTCTCTACCGCTAGACCACTCCGTCCCGGGTGAGGTAATAGATCACTTTAAATTCGTCTAAATTGGGTGCTTCTAACGTATATGTTGTAAAATCGTTCTTTCTGCATCATCTACATATTGGGAAGTTATCGATTTATCAGCACGATGGTAATCCGCATGTATTATTCCTCAATTTTCTCAGGTGCCCTTCACAGCGGTAGATTATATAATTCGAAATTAACAAACTTTTCAAGGAGACAATGCGTTTTTTAATACATTGGTTTAAATGTAATCATGCATTCATAGTCTGTTAGAGATGGATGATATCTTTACACAGCAAAACAAAAAGCATTATTTGAAAAAAAATTGTTCCGAAAACAAAATCCGTTTAAACACAACTCATTACTTTGTATTATTGTCCAAAAGTCTAAAAAAAATGTTTCTATAACCTTTGGCGGGCTAATGTTTTAGGCTTATGTGAGTCTTAACTCTCCACACCACGTGGCCGTTTGTCATTTCGGCCTTTTGTCTTTTCGGCCTTTTGTCCGGATCCCAATATTTAGAGCTTCTATAACTGTAGCCACTGAATAGTCTATTACGGTTAACTATTTTTTCCGCATGAGTTCATCACTAGATCAGATTAAACAATTGATTGAATGAGTATACGTGCTTATTGTTTCGAGTTTGTTTAAAGTGTTGGATGTTCTTTCATCCCCCCTCCCTCAATGTATCAACAAATCAAGTGAACCCACTACATCCATGGCTGGAGATTAAGCGCCGAGCCAAGTTAGCGTACAGAGAGGGGAGTTACCTCGCTGCTTGTGACCTTTATACTCAGGCTATTACTGCTTTAGAAGCTAGCGCTGAGGTCCATGTGGTCAGTATCAACACAGGTAAGTTGCTGATGTTCTATTACAATTATGACGGTTTTCTTCAGATTTCAAAGGTTGTGAAAGGCTTATGTGTCGACATATCGTAAATATGTTAATAACCAGTAATCATCATATAGGATGTTGTAAATACTTTCTCAAAGGTATTTTCCGGTCACATTTAAATGTGTCGGGAGAAATACTTATTATGTAATGATCTTTCTCTTGAGATATTACGTGCGTGAGATATTTTGTCTGGAATGATTTGTCATATAACCTAGCTTTTTAAAAAGAGTTTTTTTAAGCTAAATCTCAATATTGAAACATTTATTCTTTTCCATAGCAATCAAATAGCCATAAAAAATATAATCACAAAGTAGGATTAAGGTGCTACCTCGTTTAATTTACATCCCAACCAGTGCAGTATGCAGGAACTTGTGTAAGGGTTTTTTTAAGAAGAATATACGATTTTTATACCGTTTATTTGTTGTTTTTATGCATTCAACATTTTAAATGCTGTCATAAAGCGCCATGAGCGCAATTTTTCCAATATCTGGAACTAGACAATTTTAATTTGGATATGGGTTGGGGGTCTGACCTCACCTTACCCACCCTTGCATACGCATCTAATCCCAATCTCCCCCCTCCCCCCTCCCAACAACACGCCTCTTTTATTTCTACCCATTGACAAACGAGATCGGCAAATCAATAGCTTGTATAGCTAGCTCAATTAGTTTTAAAAACGTATTATGCAGTACAAAAGCAATTGTATGGCTAAATTCTAAACATCACTCCCCAGTACAAGCCAATGCTTGCCTCAGTGTTCTGTACGGTAACCGTTGAGTACCCACCCCATTGTATCGCTACCTTCTAACATTTACTCCCCAGTACAAGCCAATGTTTGCCTGTACGGTAACCGTTGAGTACCCACCCCATTGTATCGCTACTTCTAACATTTACTCCCCAGTACAAGCCAATGTTTGCCTCAGTGTTCTGTACGGTAACCGTTGAGTACCCACCCCATTGTATCACTACCTTCTAACATTTACTTCCCAGTTCAATCCAATGTTTGCCTCAGTGTTCTGTACGGTAACCGTTGAGTACCCACCCCATTGTATCACTACCTTCTAACATTTACTCCCCAGTTCAAGCCAATGTTTGCCTGTACGGTAACCGTTGAGTACCCACCCCATTGTATCACTACCTTCTAACATTTACTCCCCAGTACAAGCCAATGTTTGCCTGTACGGTAACCGTTGAGTACCCACCCCATTGTATCACTACCTTCTAACATTTACTCCCCAGTTCAAGCCAATGTTTGCCTGTACGGTAACCGTTGAGTACCCACCCCATTGTATCACTACCTTCTTACATTTACTCCCCAGTACAAGCCAATGCTTGCCTCAGTGTTCTGTACGGTAACCGTTGAGTACCCACCCCATTGTATCACTACCTTCTAACATTTTACTCCCCAGTACAAGCCAATGTTTGCCTGTACGGTAACCGTTGAGTACCCACCCCATTGTATCACTACCTTCTAACATTTACTCCCCAGTACAAGCCAATGTTTGCCTGTACGGTAACCGTTGAGTACCCACCCCATTGTATCACTACCTTCTTACATTTTACTCCCCAGTACAAGCCAATGCTTGCCTCAGTGTTCTGTACGGTAACCGTTGAGTACCCACCCCATTGTATCACTACCTTCTAACATTTACTCCCCAGTACAAGCCAATGTTTGCCTGTACGGTAACCGTTGAGTACCCACCCCATTATATCACTACCTTCTAACATTTACTCCCCAGTACAAGCCATTGCTTGCCTGTACGGCAACCGTTGAGTACCCACCCCATTGTATTACTACTTTCTAACATTAATTTTACTCCCCAGTACAAGCCAATGCTTGCTTCAGTGTTCTGTACGGTAACCGTTGAGTATCCACCCCATTGTATCACTACCTTCTAACATTTACTCCCCAGTACAAGCCAATGTTTGCCTCAGTGTTCTTTACGGTAACCGAGCCCAATGCTGGAACAAGTTAAGGGACGTAAACAAATCCTTGCTAGACGCTAAGAAATGCGCAAACTTGCGCCCCGACTGGTAGGCCTACAAGGTATTTATATCTGCATATCTCTCACTGAATTTATTTGACTTTCCTGACTGGTCCGGATTTAATTTACTTACTGTTATCTCCTATCGAATCTGCAATTTACAAATATGTATGCCTGCTTTCGTTTGAACAATGTCTAGATTTATTGAATTATTTTTTTTTAGAAAAATGATGCGAAAAATAAAAGTAAAACAAAATATATTTAGTTCATTGCCCGTAAGGGTGAGTGGGGAGGGGTAGACATTAATTAATATTATTAGATGATCCATGATGTTTAACCTGTCCTTTAATGTTATTTTTTAGACTGCTAACCGTCAGGTTCGAAAAAACTGAATTTACTTTTATTTATGTTATATATCGCCGAGGGTAAGATCCTCTCCAAAATGTATCAACAAACAATACTAACACAACAAATATAATGTGCACTCGTGGTGTACGCAAGTGACAAAATGTACGGTACAAGTTAATTGGACAGTAACCTAAAGAAGGTTCATTAGATAAAAATGTAGCTTAATTTACAGGTATATGCGTGGTTTGAAAATAATACCGCATTCATGATGGTAGCGGCGAACTGAAGTTGGACTTTTATGACGTTGGAGGAAGAGCGATTAATTAAGCAGTGGAGGGCGGGGATGAACGTGGCGTCCATATTTTTGCATAGTAATGGGTCTGCAGTAGATATGGAATCTGAATCTTTTATTTTTACGTATCTTCTTACCGTCTTCGTTAATACCACGGTGGTATTCTAGTCATAAATACCTAAATTTAAACAAATGTTTTGTCTTGTTGAATCACATACACTTTACATTCAACAAATGTCCCTTATCCGTCGTTAGGGACATTTGAGGGTGGCCAGGGCTTACGCACAACGTGGGAGTCTGCAGAAAGCTGTCCTAGCTTTAGAAAACGGCTACAGGGTGCTGACGTCACATGATGACGACACTATTAGACGTCAAATTCTCCACGAGCTGGTGGAAACAGGACAACATGTCGGTTAGTTTTATGTTCAAATTCACAGTAAAATTTTGTGCGCAGTTTAAATTTGGCCATTGAAATAAAGGTTTGACAAAATATACATTTATTTTTGCATTATATATATATATATATATATATATATATATATATATATATATATATATATATATATATATATATATATATATATATATATATATATATATATAGGCCTATATATATATATATATATATATATATATATATATATATATATATATATATCGATAGTAGTGATTATATTTATTATACAGATTGTAAGTTAATTAAATGCAAGTAAAATTAGATTTTTATCTAAAAGCTGTTTACTTAAATAGTGTAACACCAAAGTTAATTTTAAATCATACTTCTCCAAAAAAAATTAATCACATGAATTATTAATTATAACAATAAAGAAGTGAAGTTCATAAGAAAAACTAAGTTGTTGAACAAAAAGGTCTTTGAGTTTTGTTGATGAAAATTGAACATATTTTTTTTCCTAAAGAAAACCAAATCTCTGAAGATCTGATAAAAAGTGTCCCAGCATCTTTATGGTCTCAGGTCATCTACTTGTACATTGACAGTAAATTCCAAGATTGGAGAGTTGCTGAGTTTATTGTGAACAAGGCTTGGAAAATTGAAACTTGTTCCGCTAGTGATATACAGCCCTTAAAATTTGATGTTGATTTAGGCCAGTTTTGTAAATATGATCAGCTAAGTACAAAAACACAGTGAGTTAAATTTATACTATAACCATAATATATTATGTCTACTAAAATTTCATCTATACCAAGTTATTTTACTTTTAAAAAATTAGTTTTAGATTAATTTTCTAAAAATTTTGAAAAGTTTATATCTACCTAATTTTGCAGCTTTCCATTAAATAATTTTCAAAATGTATATTTTTTTTAATTACAGTTTTTTTTAATATAAACATAATGAACAATGTTTAATGCTAAGTTAAAAATACTATATAAATGCTTTTTAAAATGTAAGTATTTTTAAAGATTTAAACTTTGTCCCCATGCTAATAATTTTTTCATGTAGATGGGTGTGTCGTCTGTTGCTATGGTACTTACAATCAGGCTGTGATCACTTACAACTCAAGTTTCACCCTGGAGACACCTACTTCCATGCTACAGTCACAATTGTTGTGTTAACAGCCGAGACTCTTACCATGGAAGTCATGAGCCTGCTTCAGCATGTAGTGGAGAACATTGTCCTGGTCAACAAGGAAGAAAACATTGTAGATGATAAAGGCAACACTGTGTTGCACCATTTGGCTACACTAGATGTAGGCAGATTTCAAGGGTTCTCATTCTGTATTTAACATATTTAGCCATATAACTTAAACTGTTATAATTCACACTCTGTACCATCATTTGATAACACTAGATGTAGGTAGATTTCAAGGGTTCTCATTCTGTTCTTGCCATATTACTTGAACTGTTATAAGCCAAACTCTGTACTGCCATTTGATAACACTAGATGTAGGTAGATTTCAAGGGTTCTCATTCTGTCATTACCCTATTTAGCCATATAACTTAAACTGTTATAATTCACACTCTGTACCATCATTTGATAACACTAGATGTAGGTAGATTTCAAGGGTTCTCATTCTGTTATTGCCATATTACTTGAACTGTTATAAACCAAACTCTGTACCATCATTTGATAACACTAGATGTAGGTAGATTTCAAGGGTTCTCATTCTGTTGCTTCCATATTACTTGAACTGTTTTAATCCACTCTGTGTTGCACCATTTGGTTACACTATATGTAAGTAGATTTCAAGGGTTCTCATTCTGTTGTTACATGAACTCTTATAATCCATACTGTGTGCCATCATTTGTTTAAACTAGATGGAGATAGAGTTCAAGGGGTATTCATTCTGTTACCATTGCTAATTTTGAAAACAGCTGGTTGAAATGAGTGATTTTATACCATCGCAGTGGGTGGAATTCAAAGGTTACTAAACAATATCCTTGTTACAATATCTCTGCTTGTTATAGAAATGTTGTACATAACTTTTTAAATTCTATTTTTAAAGATGGTAGTGAAACAGATATAACACAACTATACATTAAGTAATTAACTCTGACAATAGGTTTGTATATTTTCTATACAATGTTATTTCAACAAATATATTACATAAGCATTCAAGTCCCAAAGTGTTCTTTTAGTTTGTCTAATAAAAACATATAATCCATTCTTCCATGTGACAAATTTGACTTAACGTGACGATAATTAATTTCAGGTTTTAATTTTCTATTTTTATATCTAAATATTTCATCTGTATCAACATTTATAAAGCGCCACCCGTCAGCTGAAAATGTTTTGATTCATCTACTTGACAAAGGCTTTGATATTGAGAAGAAAAACAATGAAATGAAAACAGCTTTACAAATTGCCACAGAGCCAGATTTTTCAAAAATTTTATTGAGAGAAAGTGAGTGTCATATCTTTATTAACTATGTCTCCAAATTTGCAAGATAATTCAGGGTAAACATGCAGTATAAGATATAATGCAGCCAAACAGTAGAACTAAATCTGCCAGAAACTTCTACTTGTATAATATCTCCTTTAGCAAATATAATTGTTTTTACAATTATTAACAATGAAAGCTTGTAATGGTAATTTTAAAATGTTCTGTTTGTTATTTCATACAGATGCAAAAAGGTTGATCACCATGATAAATAGTAATTACAACTTAAACCAACAAGAAACAGATACAAAGGACAACTCAAAATTTAATGATTTAATTAATATCATTTCATCTGCTTCTCCACAAGGTAGGAGCCTACACTAAATTTTAACAACAGACAATTAAAAAAACAAATATTAAATCCCATTTTTATAAATTAATTTTCATATTATTTTTTCCAAAATATAGAAAAAGTAAGAAAACATAATATTATATTTGAATTGATTCTGAATTTGATTATTTCCTTTAACAAAAGTTTACAACATTGATTTAAATTTGTAAAAAATCTCCAGCCACTTTGCCAGAACTGCTCTGTTTAAATGATCAAGCCTATTTAAAATTGTTGACATGGTTGGCCACATCAAAAAGTTGGACAATGGTCTTAACTTTATTTAAAGAGAGGATTAAAATGGGAAATGCTGAAAAGTTTGGATACCTTGCTAAAGGCATTTCTATTTTAAACCCTATCAAAGAAGCTAAACAAGTTTGTCCTGAATCTATAAAGATTGATCTTGTGAAACATCTTGCTGCAGTTAAAGCAGTTTTAATTGAACCATCAATGCTGCTAGCTTGCTTAGAAAATAAAGAATGGCAGGTAGATCTAATTTCCTGTTATTGCGTTTTTGACATAATTAATTTAAAGTATGGTACTTAAGAGTATGACATAGTGCTTAATGTAGGTGATATTAATGGTTTTTTTTTTTTAAATTATCCAGCTAGCAAATACTCTATTAGATCTGGGAGCTGATCCTAGAAAGCTATCACTAACAGATGGGGACACACCAAACCATGCAGCATTAAACATAGGCCTGTATAAAACCCAAGGTATTAGCTACATAAACAAACTATTTTAAGTTTATAATGTTTAGCAAGTCACTGACTTTTCTATTGGGTGATTGTTATGGGGTTGGCTAAGTATATCTATATGCAACAAAATCTAAGACTATCTTGAAGTATGTTAAAGGGATTTTTATCATATCTAATTTCTGTGGACTCAAAGAATAACAACATGAACATTGATGTTAATATACAGATCATTTAATTTATCACACAAACTAATTCCACTGTCAAATTAACCAAATTCACTACCATTTAGTTAAGAATTATTTTGTTATCTTTGTGTTCTACTAAAATAATTTAAAATTAACTTATTGCAGGTGATTTTTCTATCTTAAAGACATTGAGAAGATTATACCAAGAAAACAAAAACTTAAATAAAGTTCTTAACCTATCAAAAGTTGATAAAGCAGGGAATACAGTTTTCCATCTAGCTAGTAAGGTATATAAAAATTAAATTCAGTCATGACATTTAGCAATGGTTTTTTTGGAAGAGTACAAACATTATTTGTATTTTATAGGCATCTTTAAAAGAGCTGAATAAAATAATGAATTGTCTTTAGGAAAGCTAGTAAAATGTTTTTTTTTAATATAAAACTTCGTAGAAAGAAAGTTAATTAAATACTGCCTATCTATTTGATATTCATGTTATCCTTTTATGTATATACAATAATATTCTGTTTGAAATTCTTTATATAAATTTATTAGTTATATGGTTTATACCCTTATTGATAGGAAATTATGATGTCTGCATCTAAAAAATTAACACATTAATAACATTGATGATAAACTACATACACCGGGCTTAACAAATTTTATTCAGAATTTAAGTTCTAGTTAAATTCATGTCAATTTTTATTGCAATTCATTATCTAATATGTTTAATGTCTAAGGCACATCGGAATAAACATTCACTTAGTGCAGTTAAACTCTTATGTGAGTGGAAAGTAAAATACAATGTAAAAGATGCTACTGGGAAGTTGCCAGGTTTCTATTTGACAGAAAAAGATAAAAGATACACATGTCTAAAATCTTTACCTGATTTTGTAGACAATAAAGGTAAGTGATCCATGCTAAACATGTTTTAGGTTGGACTAGGCATTTAATTATTTTTTTTAGAAAAGTAAAATTTGTGTAAGTTTGGAATTAAAATTGGACTTTCTGTTTTATGATTTTGTTTTTTTCAGAAGCACAAGAAAATGACAAAATATATTCCAAAATTGAGGTACTCTTTTAAAAATTCATTTTTTAAAATACATTTTAACAAATAGTTGTGATTTCTTAGATAGTTTTAAATAAATATTTTTATATCATACTTTAGTGTGAAATCTCAGTTGTTTTTTTTTGTAATTTTTGATAGATATATAGAAAAAAGGCAATTACTGTTTTGGAAAAAATGGAGGATTTTAGAGGTTTTCTTACACCAAAAGGCAGTACAAATGAATATTTAGAGAATTTTCAAGATTTAGATAAAGAGGAAGAAAAATATACAAATTGCAATATCAGTGAAGGTATTATTTTTCCTCATGTTTAATAACTGAAAAATACTAGACATTTTTCTTTGAAAAAAGCTAAAATATATCTCAAGCCTGATACAAAACATAAAAAAAAATGAATTCACAATAATTTGATATATTTACTATTATAATTTTAGTAGTCTATTACATAGCATTAAAAAAAGTATTGATTGTTTATTTAAAGATTTCAATTTGTGAGATTCTTATTTTATTCAAACTGTTCTGAAACATATGATATTATAAACCTTTTGATGTAAATAATAAATATATATATGAATCTAAAATTAGAAGCAACACAAGAAGAAATGCCTCTTGAAGGTTTATCTGCTTATGAAGATGCGATGATTGATCCAATACAATTTGATTCAATGGAGTGGGATGTTGATTGCACTGGTTTGTACAAATGTTATCAATATTCTGAAATAATTTATTTTTCTGATAAATATAGGACACTAATTAAATAAAGTATGTAACATTTTTTTTTTCAGAGCTAGTGTGGAATTTATTAAAATCTACCTCAGAAAACCAAGAAAAGAGAAATAGGGTTTCTTCTGATGAAAGTACTTCCAGAAAGACACCCAGAATTAATCTTCCACAAGCCATGAAAAATTTGATCATGTTAAAAATTAAAGACTTATGTATTGGTGACTGGGCAGCTTGTAAAAAGGTATATAAATTAGAGTTTTATTATAAACAGTTGCCCAAAGTTTATAGTTTAACTAGGATCATAATGTGTTATGTAAATGCAATTTGGCAAAATAATAACCTTATATTTAAATTTTGTCTTACTAGAAAAGACAACACTTATAGTAATTAATTGTAGCTTATTTCAATATCTTGCACACAAACTTTAAAAGTATATTAATTGAGTTTCTTATATCTGAGATATACTAAGCATATTATTTTCTTAATTAGACAATAAATACACTGATTATTTGTTTGTGTTTTTCTTTTTTAGGGAAGGGGTGCTTTTTAAAGATGTTTTTTGTTTGTTAAGATAATTTGGGAACAGGGCATTACCCCCCCTTGGCAATTACCCCTGGACACTCCCCCCCCCCCCCAGAATAATTACCCCCTGTCAATTATCCCCCCCCCCCCCACACCCAGTAGGACAATACCCTGATCCCCCCATGAACATGTATAATGTACAACTAGGTTTAGGGTTAGGGCAATGGCTATGGTTAGGGTTGGGATTAGGATTTGGGCTTGGGCTAGGGTTAGGTTTAGGTTCAGGTTTAGTGTTATGGTCAGGGTTAGGGTTAGGGCTAGGATTAGGATTAGTATTATGGTCAAGGTTAGGCTTAAACTAATGTCTAGAGATGGTTTTGGTTGTGTGTTAAGTTTTAGGCTGAGGTGAATGATTCGGTTTTGGTCTTTTTCTTAAGGTTAGATTAAAGATAATATATGGGTGTAGAGTTTGAGTTAGAGTTTTGATTCTAACTTGAAGGGGGTAATTGACAGGGGGGGGGGGGTAATGTCCTGTAGACAGATAATTTATAAAAAATTTGTATTTGCATTGTGAAATTAAAATTGTTCATTTTTTTCTAATTTTAAATGTAACAACATATGCTTTTAAAAAATCTGTAACCAACTTTGCTATATCAAAACAAGTACTAAACACCAAATCAAAGATTCTTGAGGTTGTTAGGAAACCTTGAAGACATTCAATATTTGAAATGTTTTCAATTATTAAAGCTCCAATGTTTAAATTACAACAATCAGAAATAATATAGCCTACTAATTAATTTTCCACTTTTGTCGTTTATATTTTGAAATGGAAAATAATTTTGATTCCTTATGTTAGCTTATATTAAAACCCTTAATTTACATGACAATCTAAGGGGTCATCCATAAATGATGTCACACACATAGGGGGGTGGGGGGTACATAATTTTGTGACGGAGTGTGATGAAGGGGGAGTGTGGTTTCAGATGGTGCGACATCACACTTTTGCATCATAAAAAAGCAACGTTAGAAAATGAATTTTAGACGTTATTTTACGTTATAGAAAACTGTTTTAATAAATTGCAATAGGAATTGATTAAAGTACTCTATTTTGACAGAGTTCAGACAAGATTTTGGAAAAATATCGATATTTTAAGAAAAATTCAGCTGCAATTTTGAGGGGGGGGGTTGTAGGCTGAGGTGTGACGTCATTTTAGGGGGGGGGGGGGTAAAAATCATCCAAAAAGTGTGACGTCATTTATGGATGACCCCTAAGAGGTAGGAGAATTTTACAGTTAAAAAATCACAAATATCTAACAAGTGTTATAATTTTATAATGCAAATAACTTGATTGTATATTATTATTTCAACTCTTGAAAATGAGAAAAATTCTAAAAATATGGTAAATAATGGAAGCTAGTGGTATGTAAATCTATTGCAAATTAATAGTAGATTAAAAATAATAAATCTGCATAAAAATATAAGTATACCTAATGTCAGTGATTAAAAAAGATTAATGTTTAAGTTAAGAAGCAATAGGTTTTAACAGGAAAATTCCAGCATTTAAATTATACAAATTGTTTAGTTAAGACAATTTAAAATACTTTTATCTAGTAGTATACCCAATACATATAATATTATCAAAGTCATCTGAAGGGTTGATAGGGTCAAAGAATGTGCTTATTAAATATTTTTTAAAAACTTTAGACTTCTACTTAGATTATTTTCATAACAGAAGCAGTTCATAAATGCAAAAAATATAAAGTGATATGAAAATAAAAAAACTCAAATGCTAAAACTACTTTAAAATTTGTTTCTAGATTGATGATGTCCCTTCCACACTGCTGTTGTATAGCCTTCCTCTACCAATGGATGCTTGTATATTGTGGGAATGCATTATTGCTTTTTCACCCAGACTTAGCCATACATTCACTATGAAAAACTCATCTTCCAATGCTCCAACAAATGGAAAGATATTCTCTCAACACATTCTTATCAGAGATATTGTTTTTGAAAGTTCTGACCTACCAGCTGCTATTGAGAAAGTTATTATCTCACACCAAAAAAGTCTAGCCAGCAAAGCACAGGTAAAAATAAAATATTTAAAAAAATAAAAACAATTATTTTTTTAAACATCCTAAACCATACTTTTCCTATTGTTATAAAAAATATAATTATGTGGAAAAAAGAAGGAACAAGAACATTTTTTTAAAAGATAATAATTATTTACAATTATGTATAACATAATTTTACCTTTTGAATATTCAATAAAAATAGACTAGAATGAGCTCTATTAGTTTTTTTTTTTAAATATTTTATTTATATTTTTCAGAAAATTCTTAAAACACAGATCTACAAAAGTAGAAATAAATCTAACACAGATACAAAGCATCTACCGTTAACTTATACTGAATGTGATTTGGCTCCAGAAAAAATTGATGGAAAAAAATATGTCAATTTCTACCTTCCTGCAAGCTCTCATTTAAAAGAATACACAATGTTAAAGTTCTACCCTTTAAACTCTTTAATGGCAGAAGCAATCATGAGAAATAGTGATTCAGAGGTAGGAAAATGTATATTTAAATAACTGCTTCATAATAATATCATAAAGTAGAGTAGTAAGATTTGCAGGTTCCCCAACCCAAATGTTGTGGGCTGAAATTCAGTTGAAAGGATATGCTCAGCTCATGTTTTTAGGATAGCTGTTAGTTAACAGAGAACATTTTTTAAACAAATAGCCTGTACCATTAAACACATAGGAAATGTATATTACAGATGAAAACCCTCTAGTCTCAAGTGCACACTTCTACTCTGACTACAATTATGCAAGATAAAAACTCTAGGAGGACATAAATACAACCTTCTTCTTCGACAAAAAACAAGGCTCACAAAACCTTATGTACTTCCTTCTATCATCAACTTACCTACCTACCATACTTTTGACACAAAATTTACAGCTAAACAATTACTCTCCTACCTACCTAAACAACACACTGCTTTAACTTTATAACAAGTAGGGCCTATTTCTAAACATATTATATATATATATATATATATATATATATATATATATATATATATATATATATATATATATATATATATATATATATATATATATATACCATGATCAGACCTTACTTCTAACTTATTATGTTTGATATTTTGAATTCATTCATTATTTAATGCTTAATTTGTTATTCTGTTGACCTGTTTGTTTTCATTCATTTTATTTAAAATATATAGATTGACCTCCCTTTTCAAGTGACTGACATTGAACACAGCATCATACATTTGGAGCATAATTCACCTATTCTTTTACTTGGTCGTAGTGGAACAGGCAAGACCACATGTTGCCTTTATCGACTGTGGGCAAGGTATTTAAATGACAGAATGCAAAGTCAACAGCTGAAGCCCAAAGTATTGCCTGAAGAATATTACATGGAAAGTAAGAAATTCACTCATATATTCATAGCAAGAATATTTTAACCCTTTGATCCCTGGCCTCCCTGGCCTAATTTCTCCCATTTCCTGAGCTCCCAGGGCCAAACCAATTTTCACTTATCTGCTTCTAACTTTGCCTATAACTTTTGAACCGTTTGAGATAATCAAGCCAAATTTGGTATCCAATAATGCAGCAAGATTCTGAAATTCTTTATTTTTTCACAATGTATGAACAGAACAATGTAATTAAAACGAACACATAATTATTATCAACACCAAGGAGACTGAAGTTTTACAGCACCACATGCATCAGAACATGCTTGAACAGTTTCATGTCAATGTCACTGTGTTCAGTCTCAAATTCAACGTCAAAATCATCACAATATAGACCAGGAATATTATCTTCTTCATCAGAATCAATAAGTAGTTGTATTGCCTGAGATACAGTCATTCTACTTCTTTTGTTCATATTTCGGTCTTTTGCTTCATCTTTTGCACCAACTTTATGTGCTGAAGTCGATGGCTGTGGCTCAGCTTTTCGTTTCGGCAGCATTGCTACGAAATGTAAGCACTTTCACTTTTCCTAAAATCTATTTTTAGAATAATAATCCCACACTTAAAAGACATAAGAGCAGTTTTAGTCAGTCTTCCGCTAATAATATTTAATTAGATGGTATACTGGCTGCTCGGAATATGACACTAGATCATCGGGCTGGAAAATCGGCTTTTCAGAAATATACACCTAATGTTGAAGCCGGTTTACCGGCCTGGTGGGCTCAAAGGGTTAATATAGTTATATTCTTACCTCTAATTTTTAACGTATGTGTTTAGTAAAATATATTTCATATATTTGATTATATGTGATTGTAGGAGTTTTAAAAGAAATATTTTATCTAGTAAACTTTAAAATTATTTTTGAAGGTTTTTTACCATCTGGTGGATCTGATCAAAATGAATTTATGGACGAGAAAGAGGATGAGGATGTTGATGATTATGAGTATCTCCATCAAGTAATGACACTAGAAATAATTTTTTTTTTTTTATTAAAAAAAGTTTGTTGGTAACATTAATCGGAATGGAAAAGAAAGTAGGTGCTTTTTCATTTTAGATTATTGACATTCTTTATGAGTGTCAATGATGTCAGCAATTGCCGTATTCATTGTTTAACAAATGCTAAAACAATATTAGATTAAAATATTGTTTTTTTCAAATTCTAGGTGTTCATAACTAAAAGTTATGTACTGTGTGCAGAGGTCAAAAACAAATTCCAAAAATTATGTAAATCATCTAAAGTAGCAGAAAAAGATGATGAAATACCACATAATTTACAGGTATGCTATAATAAGAGTTTTAATATAAAAATGTATTTAAAATTAATTACTTCTAATGGTACAGCATTTTAAAAATGTAGTTACATTTAAAAATCAATTGACATTAAAAGTTAAACAAATTGATTATCTTGTAATTTAGTAATAGGTAAATATAAGATAAGGCGTTTTATTAATTGTTTTTATTAATTGTAATGAAGAATAGAAATCATTTGAAAAAGCAGACCTACTTCAGAAATATTTTTATGATTTATTCAGAAAAACTTAGAAAAAAGGAGATAATTTTTTTTACAAGCAATCATGAAAACTCATATCATATTTCAGCTACATGTATTTTTTAAAAAGAAGCATTTAACAAAACGTGTTCTAATTATTTTTTAGTTTCAGAATTTAGAGGACAGAGACTACCCATTATTTTTTACATCAAAGCAATTACTTCTTATTTTGGATGCCTCTGTAGATGGCCAACCATTTTTCCCAAGAGATGAAAAACTCACACCAATGCCAGGCTGGGAATTGCTTGAGGGAAATCTGAACACTATGCTGGCAAAAAATGTTTTAGATGGTAAAGCCATTTTCAATTTTAAAGAATTTTTTTATATATTTATATATAAATATATAAATGATATATATATATATATATATATATATATATATATATATATATATATATATATATATATATATATATATATATATATATATATATATATATATATATATATATATAGTTTATATTTCTTTAGTTGTTTCTTTTCTGCTTTCAATTAAAAATTTTGACTGCTATAACTGATTTTAAAATATAAAATATTCCATTCCATTCAAAGTATATTTTTTAACAGCTACAAGGAAAACAAATAAAGAATCCACTCCCAATAATCGGAGAGCCAAAAAAATTAAGAAATCACTTAAAGAATGTACTTATGATGTATTTTCAACAGAAATATGGCCTAAATTTGACAAAAAAAAGGTAATTGACTTTTTTGAAACTTTTTTTAAAACATAATTTTTAACTGGAATATTTTTACAAACATTAAATAAAATTGATTTCATTTTCTTAAGATAAACAATCCACACATGTGGCTCAAGTTTAGAAACTCATTTGTGAAATCAATAGTCACATAGTCAACAGGTTTAATTAATAGAGTACTAAAAGAAAAAATGTAATAAGTATAAAAATAGTCATAGATGAGTATTTAACTATTAAAGTATCTACTTTAAACTTTGAGCAATGGCTGTGTTGTGCTTAATATAATATAATAAAATAATTTTGACAGGGGCCTGCAAGTTACTACTTTATTAAAATAAATAACAAATTAATGCAAACTCTTTATTTATGGTAACATAAGTAAAAGTGTATAATTGTTAACTTTTTTAATAATTTTAGTTATGTATAAAAGTTCATTATTATAAATGCTAACATACATAGACTATGATTATAATTAAAATTTCCTCAAATTTCACCTATTTCAGACAAAAAAGTTCCACCCTTCCCTCGTGTGGACTGAAATCATGTCCTTCATCAAAGGTTCATACGAGTCACTCTCCTCTGAGCAAGGATTCTTATCAGAACGTCAGTACCAATCTGTTGGACAGAAGAAAGCACCTAACTTCACTGCTGATCGCTCTGAAATATATGAAATTTTCCAGCTCTACAACTCATATATAAAAAACAATAACATGTTTGATGAAATTGATGTGGTTTCTAATATTTATCACAGGTTAAAACATGTAAGTCAAATAACTATGGAGAAAACCCATATGAAACAAATTTTTTAAACATTTGTTGAAATTTTTGGTTTAAACTTTTATGAATGACCATATAATTAGTAAGTTCAGTAAATAATTGTTTCTAACTACATTTTAGGTTGTGATATTTACTTCAAATTTGTCTTGAATTTTATTATTTGAAATATTTAACTCTTGAGTTAAAAGTTATTTTTAAAAAATAAAGTACAATTTTACTTGATAAAGTATCATTTTTAAATAATTGATGGTTAAAATATATAAATTAAATGTATATATCATTCTCAAATTTAATTCAATAATTTTGTCATGTGAACACTTTAGATGCAGAACGTTCCTTGGACATTTCATGAGATCTATGTAGATGAGACCCAAGACTTTTCACAGTGTGAGCTGGCTCTGCTTGTCACTTTATGTCATAACCCAAATAACATGTTCCTTGCTGGGGATACTGCACAGTGTATTATGCGGGGAATTTCTTTCCGTTTCTGTGATCTCAAGTCATTGTTCTATTTTGTCGATCAATCTCGACATAGGAAGAAAAATAAATCTTCCCAAATTGAGGTAATTTGAAATATGGCTAAATAGAAGAAAATAGAAAATAGCTAATTAAAATTGCTGAATCCAACATCCAATTTTATGTTTTACCCTACTCAAAACCTAATTGACAATTAATGAAAAAATAAGAATTTTAAGAAACGATTTAAATAATATAGTTACATCTAATTATTGTGTGTTGGTCATGTATATTTTTTAAGTTTAATATTTATATTTTTAACTCAAAAGTATTTTATTTAAGTTATTTAAACATTACTAAAGCTCTATTTACAATAAGTACATTTTAGTAACAAACAATAATGTATCTTCTTACTTAATAACTACAGCTTGAACATTTAACAATCAACTACCGGTCGCATGCAGGCATCCTCTCTCTTGCTTCTTCAATTCTCACTTTACTGGAGGAACTTTTTCCTGAGACTATTGACTGCGTTGTGAAAGATCAGGGAATGCTTGATGGTCCCAAGCCAGTTCTAATAGAAACTTGTGAAGCAGGTAAATAATATGGCTGATATTTTTATTTTAAATTATTTAATTCAGGATAAAATATTTTTAAAAATAATTAAAATTTTGAAATCTATAAATTAAAAATTACAATAACATCAAAGAAAGGTGTAAAACAATCAATGTTCTACATTTCTTTATAGTAAATATGGTTATGATGACTGCCAACGTTGGCCAAGAAACTGTCTCATTTATTTACTTTTTTATAGTCATTTAAAAAATACATAGATTTATTACTTATATTTCCAAACTTTGCAGCAACACTGACTAGGCTTTCACTAACATGACACATTGTGTGTTTTAAAACATCAATTTACTTGTTGTATTATTATATTGTTATATTGGGTCAATGAGAAGAATATAGGTTAAAAATCAAATGTAAAAGTTTATATACATAGCATTATTGCTTTTGCAATAACTATATGATTATTCTAATTGAACTAAGATTACTTTATTAACTAGGTTACTTAGTATTGAAAACAAAATCTCTAACCTATTATTTCAACTATATGGTGGCAGACCTAATTACGTTCAATAGTCTGCTGTGGGTCAAAATTAGGGGTTGTGTGTGCTACATTTCTAGGGTATGTCAAAAAAGGGAAAAAAAGTAATTATAGCTTAACGATAAGAAACAGAAGTTTTACACGATTACCTTTCTAAATAAAACCATTTTTTAAAAGTATTTCTAGGTTATCAATATAACCCGATAATTGACTTTCAAATGAAATTATTGAAAAATGTGAAATTTGTTTTTGTTTCAGTAAAATTAAATAATAGGTTTCAAATCCACATTTTTAACAATTGTTTTGTTTACAGCTTAACCTCATCAACATGTTTTAAATTAAATTAAATTTTGTTTAATGAATGTAAACAAAAATCAAATAAACTATTTAGAAAAAAGAATCCTCAGATAATCTTAACAAAATGCAATACTCATTTCAGCTGAGCTGGCTGAACTCTTGACAGGCAATCAGAGAGAAACCTCACATATTGAATTTGGTGCACACCAGGCAATTATTGTTATGAATGAGCAAGCCAAAAATCTTCTTCCTGAAGAGTTAAAAAAAGGAATTGTTTTGACTATTTTTGAGTCCAAGGGTCTTGAATTTGATGATATCCTAATTTACAACTTTTTTAAAGATTCCCAGGTATGAATATATATTTATAACATATACACATACCTTTAAATATATACACATACATTTTTATATACACATACATATATCCACACAAATGGCACATGATGTACAACAGCTAGAAACAGCAACCCATATAGTCATATAGGAGATTATTCCAAAATCAAACATGAGTGGAGCCCCTTAAGTGATAGGAATACACAGTCGGTTTTTGTTTTGTCATCTTGAACAACTAAAGCCTGTACCAAATGTATTGCTTAGAATTCATTTGAACTATACTCCCAAAGTTCGAGAAAAGAATCACAATGCATGGGAATCTCATGCCCTAGTAATTTCCCTCAGAATTGAATTCTCTGGATGCATCCATTATCTTCAGAGGAAAAATGGAACCATATATCACACACACACACACACACACACACACACACACACACACACACACACATATCAACATAAGTGCATACAGACACAAAATAATACATATACACATCTAATACATTAAACATATTAATTAGTATATAAAATGCTTTAATTGTTACATATGTTATGGTATGTTTAGCTACATTTTTTTATAATGAAGGCTGAAAAAGAATGGAGAGTTGTCACTGGGCTCTTATGGATTTTTACTGATAAAACAAGAATGATGCAAGCTCAAAGGGAAAAATCTGATATTGGTATTTGCACTTTTTATTTTATTTGTTTCAAACTAATAGCGTTTTATGTTTTGTTTGTTTAATATGTGGATATATAACAAATTTTAATACAAAATCAACATTAAAATCTTATTACTACACCATATTAATATAATTTAAAGTAACAAATCTTGTTCAGTTTACCTTCACAAGGATGCACCAAAAGGTTTGCAGTTTGATAAAAACCAGCACCAACTTCTTGAGACAGAGCTAAAGCAGCTTTACACTGCAGTCACACGAGCTCGAGTTAATGTCTGGATTTTTGATGAGTGCGCTGAGAAAAGAAATCCAATGTTTCATTTTTTCAAAACTCTGAACCTTGCAACTCATGAACTAAAGACACAAGAATCATTCATAAAAGGTAAAGGGCTTTTAATCAAACAGTTTATTACATTTATTTTTATTATATATATATATATATATATATATATATATATATATATATATATATATATATATATATATATATATATATATATATATATATATATATATATATATATATCAAACATATAAAGACAGTTCATTTTTCAAATGATTAGGATAGTGACTTAAAAAACTATTTAGTAAATACTTGTGCCAATATACTAAAACATGGACCTAATTAGCTTTCAATAAAAAAAATACATAAGCATATTATTATATTCCCTAGAAATAAGTGGCAGCCAGGAAATGGATTTTTGAGTATTTTATCCCAAAATTGTATGAGTTACTTACAGGGAGCATTATGCATTGCATTGGCAACACATTTATATTTAGATTTATTAGGTGAAAGAGATTTTTCGAAGATAATAAATTGTTTTGAATATAATAGTCAGTACGAAAAATCCTAAATTAAGTAAATTATACAATTATATAACCATCCAGTTGCTGAACAATAATATAACTTTGAAGATCAAGCTGTATTATATATGAAAAAACAAAATTTTTCTTGATTTTTTTGTTAAACATTAATATAGATATTTTTTGTTAATAGGAATAGAAACTTCAAATGCTAAAGATTGGCTTATTAGAGGAAATCAATTTATGGAGAGAAAAATATTTTCAGAAGCTGTTAAATGCTACAGGTTATGTTCTTTATTACTTTTTTCATTTAAATATAGATTAGTTTCCGTTAAAAAAATATATTTAAGAAACAATATATTCAAATTTTTATTTAGCCAACTATTATGAGATTTTTGTTATTATTTACAATACTATATTTTAATTTACTTACAGATATGCCAATAAGCCTGGACGAAAAAAAATTGCCATGGCTCATTGTAAAGCTGCTGAGGCTTCAGTAGAGACCAACAGCAGTTTGAAAAAACAACAGTATCTTATGGCAGGATTACAGTTTGCTCTTTGCAAATTTGTAACTTCAGCTGCTCGATGTTTTCAAAATGCACAGGAATATTTACTGGCTGCTAGTGCTTTTGAAAAATGTGGAAAGGTTAGCATTTTTAACATTCAAAGTCATAGCTTGTCCTAATTTGCTGAAAATAGTAAGAACAAATGGGTGTATAAATAAATAAATAATTAAATATATATATATATATATATATATATATATATATATATATATATATATATATATATATATATATATATATATATGTATACAAAAATGTATATATTATAAATATATATATACAGACATATATATACATACATATATATATACAGACATATATGTATACATTTATTTTATTGTTGCATTCAACTTTAAAAATTGTTAAACTTTCTGAATTGCAAGAATGAACAGAAGTAATCGAGTTGACTGTACTTAGACATCTTTATAAACAAAACAAAATATTTTATGTATTACAGTTCATTGAAGCAAGTTCTCAGTATAAATTAAACAAAAGTTTTGACAAAGCATCTGCTTGCCTGGAACAGCTTGGTTATTATGGAGAAGCTGTTCATTTCCTTTGTGAGCAAAAGTGTTTTGATGAGGCTATAGAGTGTCATCATAGATATACTAAATTGTTAAAGGTAAAGAAAAAAATTGTGATACCACAAACTAGCTTAATAAGAACATTATGAAAATTAAATATCAGAATCAGTTGATTTTTAAAAAAAATAAAAGATGAAGGTAAATGAGAAACTATATTGATTGTTGATCCTTTTTAATATTATTTTTAATGTGTATGCCTACTGCTTAATTTTTTTTACTTTTTAAGACTCAACATTTTTTTACTTTAAAGGATCTTAAAAGAACCGATGACATCTATGGACTACAAATACTGAGACAAAATAAACCTGCAGTTGATTACACAGTGAATAAGATTCTCATAAAGTAAGCTTTTAGATTTATTTTTTATCTTAAATGTAATTATCAGGTAACAATAAAAACTAATCACAGTTACTTTATAAACCTATTTCATTAATCAGAGATACGTAATTTTCTGTAAACTTGAATATATATGCTACACTATTTTAGCAGTTTGTGTTAATACAGAAAGATTGTATATTTTTTATCTATTTGGTATTATCAGAAAAGCTGAACATTTATACTCTCAACAAAATTTTGAAATGGTTGAAGAAGTATTGGATGAAGTGACAGACAATAAGGAAAAACTAGCCTTCTACATTAAGAGGGAAATGTGGCTAAAAGCTGCAGAAATTTTAAAACTGGATGGTATAGATTACATTTTCTGATATTGATAATATGTTATTTAATTGCAAGCTACATTTAAGTACAGATTTTATTTGCATTAAAATTGCCATTATTTTTACAAATTAAATTGTTTTATGATGTACATCAACCCCATTGCAATACTTTCTGAAAAATAGTTACCTTTCTGTAAAGCCACTTGTGCATTACAATATTTTTTAAAAATCTGGATGTTTAAAAATTAGTGAAAAAATATAAAGAATCTCATTAATGTGTGTAATAGCAATATTTGATAGATGAAAACTTTTATCCTAATTTAAATTATATAAAATGTACTTTTATTTTTAAAATCTTCCGTTTTATTTCTTTTTCAGTAAATTAGTTTTTAGTATGGGATCATTCAGTCAAAATAAATAAGATATTTTGTTGCCAATTATTTTTAAAGATATTTTTTAAACTTTTAAAAAGGTGAAACTGAGCAAGCAGCATATTTTATGCTAAGATGTGGCAACTTCAAAGAAGCATTAGAATGTGCTAAAAGTGGATCCCATAAAGCTTTGGCTGCCAAAATAATTTTGTTGATTGCTGCACAAGACAAAGTAAGGATTTTTTAAAATCATCTTCTTTTCCAATTCTCGCCCAAGATACATAAGGCAAATGAAGTAGAGTTCAACACTTTTACTGACCTCTGCATTACAATAATACAGTATGTTAGCACTATGGCCAGCCATTTTTGTCTACCTAACGTGATATAGGTACCCATCAGACATGGGTTGAATCAAGGACATCATACAGACTCAAGCCCAGGATCATTTTTTTTTTAATTGTTCTTACATATTATTCATATTTTTTTTAAAGATTTGAAAATAAGGCTTATTCTATATTTTTAATAGGTCAAATTTAATGAACTTACCAATGAAGCACTGGAAAATTACAAAGAAATATGTGACTACAATGGACAAGCTATTGTAAAATTAATGCAAGGGGAGTACCATCATGATGAAAAGAAAATAAATATGGGTAACTATTTTGAAAAACAGTTTTTTCTTTTTAAATTAATGATTTCCTTTTAAATTGACTGAAATTCTGTTTTAATACTTTTGAATTGTAAAGACAGATTAGCTATACCATACAAACATTAGTAATTTGAGTGAAACATTTTCAAATTTAATTTACATCCTTTTAAAATCAAAACGATTATGCTGGATTTTGCAATAGCTAAAAGTTGGGGATGCAAATTCAATGGAAAGATTACTTGATTGTAAACACACAAAAGTTAAGCTTAATCTAGCTTTGAAAAGCTTAATCTAGCTTTGAAGAATAACTGAAATAATTTCAAGAATATGGAGACCAAAATCTATTGTATAAACCAAACTGTATCTTCATAAAGAATAAAAAAACATGCTAATTCTTCTGTTCAGGCATATCTATTGTTTTTCAAGGATAAAGTAGTCTTTTATATATATATATATATATATATATATATATATATATATATATATATATATTTCATAGACTTGTCAATAGACTATTTTATAACAGAATACTATGAATATATTTTTAATAGACAATGATATAGGCTATAAGGTACAGTGGCATAGCAAGGGGGGGGGGGGGGGGGCGGGAGTTGCAGACTGCACCAGGTGAAACCATTTAGGGGGGTGACATCCAAGGCATAAAATATCAAAATATATACAGGGGGGGGAGAGATACATCAACTCAACTTTGCAATATATATGCCTGCCGAAAACAGTTTGCTTGTGAATCGTAATAAGCTATATGTAAATCCATGTATGGGGGGGGGGGGGGTAAAAAAATTAAATACATCCAGCAGAAAACAAATATTTGAATACATATACACATGTGTATACACATACTTACAAGTTTATATGGAATATATATATATATATATATATATATATATATATATATATATATATATATATATATATATTTCATAGACTTGTCAATAGACTATTTTATAACAGAATACTATGAATATATTTTTAATAGACAATGATATAGGCTATAAGGTACAGTGGCATAGCAAGGGGGGGGGGGGCGGGAGTTGCAGACTGCACCAGGTGAAACCATTTAGGGGGGTGACATCCAAGGCATAAAATATCAAAATATATACAGGGGGGGGGAGAGATACATCAACTCAACTTTGCAATATATATGCCTGCCGAAAACAGTTTGCTTGTGAATCGTAATAAGCTATATGTAAATCCATGTATGGGGGGGGGGGGGTAAAAAAATTAAATACATCCAGCAGAAAACAAATATTTGAATACATATACACATGTGTATACACATACTTACAAGTTTATATGGAATATATATATATATATATATATATATATATATATATATATATATATATATATATATATATATATATATATATATATATATATATATATATACTCACTCACTCACTTACTCACTCACTCACTCACTCACTCATTCACTCATTCATTCACTCATTCATTCATTCATTTATTTATTTTACGGAGAGGGTGACGCCATCAGGTGCCGCACCAGGTGACACCCGACCACTGATAATGTATATATTACTTAATATAAAATCCATATTTTTAAATCAACGATAGCTCATGGTATTTAATTGTGTGTAAACAGTAAGATTTTGATGTACAATGTTTAGAAGCCTTTATTGTTAATTATCTTTCAACATGTTTAAATTAAATCAATTTGTATATGCATTACTTTTAAAAATTGTTTTTTTTTAAATAACAGAATCCATATTTTTTTTGTTTTGAATTTTTCAGCATACAAACATTTCAGTCAAACAAAACCATATAATGATGCAGGCAAATTTATATGCCTTACTTTATTGGATGTGCCAGTTCAATTGTCTACAGCAGATTATCCAAGTGATTTATTCAGTGTTTTAAAAAAAGGATTTAATGTGAGAATATGGTATTACCAGTGATAAACATTTCATTAAATTCATCCACTCAGTGGTTTGCATAAACATTGATCTTATTAATGTGAAAACAAAATTGCTATTTTTTTAACAATCAAACAATTTTTAGTTTATGAAAAAAATAGCTGGGTAAAGCCTACTTCAGAAACTTCTATAATTTATATTTATTTACTTATTTTGCTGATTTTAGTCTCCAATTCATTTGTGGGTGGTCAAAAAGAGTAATTTTCAAAATTTATAGGCAATACATATTTGTTCACAGGTTTTTTAAATTTATTTTGAACAGATTATACAAAGATTGGATGAATCCAGTAAAGTAGACAAGGAACTCATTTTTCTCTATCTTAGTGTGTTTGGATTAGAAGTTGATTCAATAACTGAAAATATGATTTGTTTCTCCAAAAATAACCCTTTGCTGGACAAAATTTCACAAGGCAAGGACACGCAAGAGATGAAATTTCAACTCATTAGCTTAAAGAAGGTAACATTTGTTGCATAATGTATTTTAAAATAAACATTATAATATTACGCCGCTCTATTGAAAAATCACATGTCATAATTTACAGTAAGAACCAGGAGTGTGAGGAGTATTTTTACGCAGGCATTACTATTATAATCTCTTACTAATGTATATACTATAATTAATCATTGCTTCCTAATATTCTAGTTTATATATATATATATATATATATATATATATATATATATATATATATATATATATATATATATATATATATAAAATAATAATTTTTAATGTTTGTATGTTATAGGCAGCCGCTAACTTGCAGACACTAATCATCAACAAAATAAAAGAATGGATAAAGAAGATGAAAAAATCATTAATAACTGCCATCCAAAAGAAAAAAGTTTGCAAGAATAATCTGGAAGGCATAAAGTGTCAAATTCAAAATTGTCAACACAATATCAATCCCAGTTTAAATGATGAATTAGCAATATTAAAACTTCTTAATTTATCGGTAATTTTAGATTTCTTTTTTTAAATATAATAGTTTCTCTATTTTATTTTATTACATTAAGCTTTTAATGGCAATGGCATAATCAAATGAATAAAAAATTTACCAGCATACTTATCCAGGTTTTTAGCTGAAAAAAATCATAACTTATTTTTTGTTTATTCTGATACTATGGAAAGTAATGGAAAGCATAACTTGAGAAACCAACAAATTATAACATTTTTAAAACTTAGAAAAAAACAGACAGATAAACCTGATTGAGAAGGGTGGCTATTTTGTTAATATTTACAGCAACAAAAGATGGGTTAACCTTTGAGTAAAACAACAACATCTTTAATAAGATGCATAAAATATCTATTCTAAAAAATATTAACAGGAGTCTAAATCATATGGGGATGGGTGTGGTCAACATTATTCCCAGCCACCCTAGTTCTCATTAATGCTTGGCTGGCATATAAGTTGATCCAGAAAAATCAATCACAGTTAAATCATTTATAGTCCTTAAACTGCTTAAAACAGATAATTTTTTCTATTGCTTTACTGACAATACGCAAATAAGATTAATGTATGCCAAGATCATTGAAACAGATGAAGTCTACTTCAATCAACACTGTGTGTCTTGGGAACTAATGAGAAAAGACTGTAGAGTACAATGTCAATAGTAATAAAACTGATAGTATTAGTATCCTCACAAAAACCTTTCATGCCAATGTATTCATCAGCACACAAAAGTGTGGTTAAAGACTAGACAAAAAAGAAAAACAGTAACATTATTTTGGAATTGTCACTAGACAGCCAAAACATGTCTTGTCAAAATGCCATGATATTCAAATTAAATGAAGCATGTCAATTGTCGATTGGGCTATGAACAGGGATGGGGGCTGTACAGGGTAGAGGGGTGAGATAAAAGATAGCTTAATAAATGTATCAACTAAAGGGAAAAGTTAATTAATATCAAGAAAAAACCATACAAAATGTTTAACATTTTTATTAATTTATAGGTATGTTTGACAGACAACTAAAACTGTTGTGTTTCTTAAAGATGTTTATCTTGCCCTGACAGTAAATTAACTTGTATATGATCTTTTTTTACAGCTGACTTTAGATTTAGAAATCCATGCTGGAGCTGAAAAGCTTAAAGTGCTAAAGAAACACAAATTGGCTTCCTCTATCTTGGAGGAAAGAGATTGGAATTCAGTGCAAGAATTTTTAGAGTTTGTGTTGCCTATTAAGATGTCAGCTAATAGAACAGAAACTACAGACATTATTCAAAATATTTTATCAGAAGCCAGAACTATGTCTGGACTAAGACAAGTCGAACGGTAAACATACTTTAGATACTTTTAAAATCAGATTATGACAATTAAATTTAGAAACCCTTATCATAAATCTTTTAAACAAAACTTGGAAAAAAAGTTCTTTGAAATTTTCATAAAAATGTATAAATACTTTTATTTTGGCAACACTTGTTTTTTAAACATTAATGCCTAAAAAGGCATTTTTTAAATTTCAATCTTTTTTTAGCTATTTTCTTGAAACAAGAGGAGATACATCAGATCAGAGTGGCTTCCAGCTAACTGCAAAATGGATTATTGAAGCCTCTTTCTTTTCTTCATTATTTAAATTGCAACTGTTTGTTGTAAAACATGATGTTCAGAGTTTTAAGGTAGAGTTTTATTTTTACTAATTGTATCATAGGGTTATGTTAATTTTTTTTTTTTTAAATTATTATTTTAAAAAAATGAAACTTAAAATTGACATAGATCAAAATCCTACCATCATTAGTTATTAAGAAGTCATTTTCTTTTGTTTATTCCTAATTCTTTAAATGTATAGGCTAAATGTAATTGAGAAACATATTAAATCCATGCTATAAATAAATCCAGACGTTTATATTTGTTTATAGTAAAATTAATTTTAGTCATTACAAGTTTTATTAATTCCATACCTATTTTTATATTTAAGTTTATTATAAAAAATATCTGTCACTGACTTGTTTAATTTCAAAACAATATTTACTTACAGGAAAAATCAGCAGCAATGATGTGCAGTTTAAACACCATCGACAAAATTCAAAATTTCAATAATCCTTTAGGTGCCACTGAGTCCTTTGTTAAGCTGATGGAAATTAATGCAAAGGAAAGCCAAATTGCAATGCCAGAGTTAAATTTGATCATGTTTTGGATGGAAGTTCACTTTTGTTTGGTTTTGTTTTCTAGAGCCAATGTAAGAACTACATTACAATAGTTAATAATAGGTGCCTTATTTTAATAAATATAGTGTATATGGCATACATATAGGCTATATAAACAAATATATAATAATGACTTGTAACCAGGAAAGTAACAAAAATGTTTCAAATTAAGAGTAAAGTAATGTTTTTATAAAATCATCATTAGCTAATTAGTAGTCTATTTTTCAGGTTAAAAAAATAATTTATTTAACTATTTTTGAATAAACAATTATCTAAACACTTCTTATATAGATTAACTGAAATAGTAATTGGACAATAAACCACATGGTAATGTAAAATAATGGAGCAAACACAAATACTATTTTACTGAATTAATGAATGGAAATGAGACATCTTTACTAATATGCATTTATAAATCTTAATATAAATTAATATTTACTTTTATAAATCCCTTGTTTTTTCATTAATAAAGATTGTTAATGTTATCAAATACCTAATTACTTACATCGTACTAATTTCTGAAATTAAGAATTTTATAGCTCTTTGATTTTTTTTTCACTAAATCTATTTTTCAGATAACAAGGGCTAAGTATTCAGAAAGTCAATTCTACTTACCAAAATCTTTTATGACCAACATTTTTCTTTTAAATTCTTGCCTACCCAAAAGAAAGAAAAGCAATAGTCAAAACTCTGTTGAAGAAATGGTTTTTAACAGCTGTGCAGATAAGGATATGGTATCTAATTTTCTAAGCCGCATAACTGTTATAGTGATTGGAAAAAATCCAACAAGGTAGTTTTTATAATTTTTTGATTATATTTTACTAATATATTTTAGTATAAATAGAAATCTCTTTGTCAAACCATAGAATGGTCACTGAAATGTGGATCTTCTTAAAGGGGTCATCCATAAATGATGTCACGCTATTTTGGACAATTTCCCCCACCCTCACCTCCATCACACATTGTCACAAAAAGCCAGACCCCCGGTCCTAAACTAAAATGACATCTTACCTCAGTCTACAACCCCCATCAAAATTGCAGATGAAATTTTCTGAAAACCTCCATATTTTTTCCAAAATCTAGTCTGAACAGTGTAAAGTATTTAATTAAATCAATTCCTATTACAATTTATTAAAACAGTTTACTAAAATGCAAAAACTCATTTTCTGACATTGCTTTTTATAATGCACAAGTGTGACATCACACCATGTAACCCCCTCCCCTACTCCCCCTAATCACACACCATCACAAAATTACAGAACCCCCCCCCCTCCTCCATATGAGTTTGACGTCATTTATGGACAACCCCAGAGTCCAAAAAATATTAGAATTAAAAGATCAAATTGAATAAATACAATTGAAATTCTTACCAACATAAATTTGTTATGATACTTCAGCTAATTTACTCATGCCTTTAACATAAAAAAACCCACATTTTCAGACCTGCACCTCAATTGTTTAAAGATTTAAAAATAAATTTAAATTATGAATATTTTACAAAATATATTTTGCTAAATGTTTTAGCTCTGATATCTATACGAGTTGGTCTAAATAATTTTCCCAAACTTAATAAATATATATTGCTCTACATATTTTATATTTCTTTTTTTCAACTTTACAGTCTTATTAATAGAATACCATCACTTTGTGAGGAAAAACAGTTTTTGGGAGCAGAAAGAATTTTAATACTAATGCTTGTTATTTTGCTCAACACTCCAAGGCATGCTGTGCCTGAACACTTAGAAGTGCAAATTCAAACTGTATGCCAAAAAGTAAGACAAAATTACATTTAAAAAAAAAACATTTTTACACAATTTAAAAAAAATATTTGTGCTGGAAAATTTGTTAAAAATAAAAGAGTGATAATGAGGTAATAATTATGTAAAATCTATTTGACTAGTTATTTAAATCTGGGTTAGAGTTTTGGTTGGGATTATGAGTTATAAACAGTTTTACTACATCATTATGTAGTGCTTGTTAAATGTGAAGTTAAAAATATTGTATACATAAAATATTTGCAGGTGAGAGCAACTTCAAACACACCTAGACATCTGCAGTTCTTGATAGAAAATATGAAAACAGCAAGAAATTTTCATAACATTGTCAGTTTATTAGAAAACTTGTTTGTGGGTCATGATACTAGCAGCAAGAGCCAGACATCTTTGTTACATTGTACTTGGACAGATCAAATTAATTCACCCCTAAAAACAAAACTTTTAGAACCAATGCATTGTGAAAAGATGGATATTAAAGATCTAAGTGTCTCTACAACTATTGCTCAAGTAAAGGTATGTTATTTTTCAAATGCTACCTTTAAATTTAGATTTAAAAAAGCCTATTAAAAAAAGGAATGTTAGGAGATGTTTGGTTGATGGTATAAAAATATAGCAATTACATTTATTTTATTTTCTTCTTAACAAATTTTTTTTGAGTAATTCATTTTGATGTTCTAACTCCAAAACAATTTGAAATATAATTATATATATATATGTATATATAATTTAAAATGTTCAAAATGCAAGCTTTATTGAAATAACTTATGTAAGGCCTTATGAAAGGCCACTTTAATAAATGAGTCAGTTTGTTGAATTTATCTTATGACTATACATTTGATTAAATAAGATTTAATAAGATACCTTGACTAGAAAGACTCATTTATAAATCATAATTTTTATAAAGTGTGTAATGTAGCAAAAAGAAATAAGCAGTAAGTAACACGTTTGTTTGGATGTGCATAAAAAGTATAGTATACATTTAGTAATGTAATGGGTGGAATGGGGAACATTGGTAGACTATCATCTTTATGCCATGTCATGTGTATGTGCCAAATAAAGAACAAAATTGTTATTGATTTGCAGGTCATGGATTACAATTTGTTATTTTTGTATCCCAACATGTCCATATGTAGATCTACAGGTATCCTGTATCTGCACTTACCACACACATGGTTTATGGGAGTTGTTCTCTTACATCTTTTCAATACAGTACAATATTTATTACTACCTTACAAATCAGTTCTTTTTCACTTTTTATTTTCAATCAGGGTGAACAGTCAAATGGTAATCAAGCACAAGGCATTCAAAACCAAGACAATTATTGGCACGCCAACAGTTTGAAGAAAACCAAACCATAGACTAATAGCTCAGCTACGCCAAGTCATTAATGAAATAGACATTATAAAACCTTAAAAAAAAATTAAGTCTATAATTTTCTTCAAGATTATATTTCTGTAAAACATTCTACTTAAATCTGGTTAAATTTTATCAATATGATTTTTGAAAACAACTTTGTATTTATATTTTCTTAGGATTTTCTGTTTAAAAGCTCACCTAGTAACTTAATATTTTCTTGACTCTTTAATTTGTTATTTATGACTGTTACTCAGTTTTATATAATATGCATCTTGGGTGATTGACTAATAATGAATACAATTACAAACCATTTAAATGTGAGCATGGTGATCTTTAATAAAGTATCATCTAATTCTTCTGATTAACTTTGTGACATTTTTTACCATTATAAAATAAAAATGTCAATTAATTGAATATGTTGAATAATAATTAATAATGATGAAATATACTTTGTTTTACTTTTTGAAATAAAATCCATGTTGCTTATTATAGTCTAATTTTTAGTTGATAAACTTAGTTTATATAATGAGATAGTGTAAAAATATAGACCCAACATTATTAATGTACTGTAATTACTAATTAGTTCTACATTTCTTATCAATTTTAGAGCAGCAGAAATGTACTACTAAAATTCAAGTGCCAATTGCTTTATGTAGCAAGCTCTATCATAGTTATTATTTGTGCTGCAGTTAGTTGACACCTTGCTATTTTAAAGTATATGATGTCAATTGTTTTGGGGACTGTGTGGTGTAGCTGTAGAAAGCTAGACTTCGAACCCACAAGTCTTGACTTCTTATCCAGGTTCAATTCAGCTCTGATGGGTAGTTAGCTCACGTTAGGGAAAACAAAGGTTATTTGGTTATTTGGTTCAGTACTGTATTTTACATTAACAATTTGTAACATTGAATATTACACTGTAGCTGTAAACGACCCTTTCTTTTTACTTTCTCGTATATACGAAGTATAGAGAAAGTATTGTAATCGTGCACAAAAATCACTTGAAATTTTAACAATTTTCACCGTATTACACCTCAGTCCTTCATCACATACGAAGTATGGAGGACTTATTTTAATCGGGCAAAAATTATCAATCCAGATGTATCAAAATTAAGAGGTTTTGTGTGTAATCCAGTCTGAAAAACTGGGCTTTGCAACTCTGTCCGTATGTCTGTGTGTGTGTGTGTCTGTGTGTCTGTCCGTGTGTAAACACGATTACTTGAGTACCGTTACAGCTAGGTTGATGAAATTTCATATATAAGTATTTTATCAAAATCGTAGATCCGTATCAACTTTTGAGCGATTTCCGAGAACCGGAAGTGGTACTTTTTCTACTTTGAATTTTTAAAAAGCCTATAACTTGAGTATTATTTCACATAGATAAATGAAATTTCACACATAAGTAAAAGATCTAATTCTCTACCTTCTGTTAAATTTTGAGTAATTTCCGTTGACCGGAAGTAGTAGTTTACGCTACTTCCGATTTCTCAAAAAACTAATGTAAATTTTTAAAGTACTAATAATATTGCGCACTATTAAACACTTTTTTATTTAGCGTTCACTTGGTGTGCAATTCATTTGTCTACGAGATTTTATTCTATTTTTAAAACTTTAAGTATTTAAAATTGATTAAAAATCATGTCTATAGCCCGAGTTCCCATCCCCTGTTGTTTTTTATAAGAATATTCGAGAAAGTTTAGGGGAGATCACTCCCGGTTTATTTAATTTACAATGTAACACAGCTCGTGTGCTTTTCTTATAATATATTATATCATTTGTATCAAGGTTTTTGTGTTTTCCCTATTTCTTCTTTTACCTCTCTCCCTCTCTTTCTTAGCTACGCTATGTAAGGTGACCTCTGTCACTTGTTGTTTTTTTTTAATAGTAATTAAACAAAATTGTCTTGATCATTTTGTATTGGACATCATGTTGAAATATTTAAATAAAGTCAAAATAAAACCTACCAAAACTAAAACCATTATCAATTACACTAAATAAACTATTTAAATTTATAATGCTATATAATAATAAGCGATGCCTTTTAGTAAGAAGAATAGGTAGTACATTAGGTAATCAAGTTTCAAGTCAGTAAAATGCCCATGAGTCCTCACAGCTCTGATGGGTACCTAACTCACGTTAGAGAAAAAAGGGCTGCTGGAATAGTGCTGACCACACTATCCTTTCATAATTATGCCGAGGTCATTGAAGCACATGAACTCTACTTCATCTGCCCAATGTGTCTTGGGCACGAGCAGGAAAAGGTGATGATGCTAATGGTTACATGAATAACAACATTGTCTGAGCTTCAATATAACAGACATTAACAGTAAATAATACATTCATGTAACAAAAGTAGATGATGCTACATGCTAGTAAATATATCTTTATGATTTTGACCTTCATTTAATTTCAATGTATTAGGTTAATTAAATATACTATGCAAGCATCTATGGATTTATACAATACTTGTTTGAATTTTTAAAAATCTTTTAGAAGTCGGTTCAAAATTAACAAGATTCTCCATGCCTTCAACAAACGTGCTCTTGTCATTATGGTTGCATCCGAACACTGGCAGGCTAAGATGGTAGCTGATCCAGTTTTTATCTCTACAGTCTAGATCATTTAGTTCAATGATCTAATACATAATAATTGTCTTTTAATTTCAACCGAAGGAAAAGATGTTCCTGCACAAGGAACAAGTTATGATGTTGTGATTAAGTTTATCGTCGGGACACAAAGGGTCACCCCAGAAGAAGAGGAGCCGTTTCCTAATGATGATCTGACTATTGACAAAGCACCTATTCATCTTCACGGGTAAGAATATATTGTAGAGTTATTTTCCAAGAACTCAATAATGCTAAAAATATAATTGCCATGAAATAATTAGCGCTTGCATAAAATCAATTAAAAAATTTCAAAATTGATTAATTCATTTGTAAATTTCCATTGACAATTGTAATAACTTTTGCAGAAATCAGTTAATACTATCTTCACATTTCTTTATTATTATGTTTTGTATATTGACAGAACATTACATGATATTACTGTTGCCCAGGAGGAAATAAACACCTTTAACTAAAATGAGTATACAACACTGCAAAGCCTCCAGTCATATCTGCTGTTCACTTCCGCTTTATTTTTTTAACATAGTTTCTTGAACAATTGTTTGTAATTTTATTTAACATAATTTGTAAACAAAGCCTCAAAATATTTTGTTTTAGTTTCAATTTTTTTTAAAAACTCTGTTTAATTTTGTTTGTGGATAGAACCTAAATATATTTAACATTCATCTTTCTTTCAAACTTGTGTCTTAATAGGAAAAATGTGAGCAGGTAAGAATGTTGAAAATATGTTACACTCTCAGTGTACGACTAGTATAACACACATTTACAAAACTAATAATATTTAAGAGTGTTATTCAATATGGAACACAAAAGCATCTCTATTTCTGAACGTTTTTTAAACTAATGTACAATTTACAAATAAATTTAATACAAACACTCTATTCAACAAATCATGTGTAGCAAACAATACATATATGTTAAAAGAATTGTCTGAACATCCGCTGTTTGCGACAAAGATACTTTATTCTATATATAAATATTAAGTGTAAATATTGTGTAAAAACTGAAGAAAATCGCGGACTAGAAGCTAGAGGTGTTTGTGAGCCATTAAATGTAAAAACCCAGAGTGCGTTTCTACTGACAAAATAAAAATGTATGATTACACTATATTGTTGTATTATCAAATATTTAGAAAAATAATGCACATATAATAACAAAAAATCTTTCTTTTTTTAATATATACAGTTTTTCGAGTTAGTAATTTCGAACGTGTTAGATTGTAGGTAGGGAAATATGACCGTCGTGTTCCACTTGTGCTTTTGTTGAACTATTATTTTCATTTCCAATGTCTATCTCTGCAAGTATTTATAACAACATATTGCATCACTATGTTATCTCAGTAAAATGTTTTTTAAAATAAAATTATGTATATAATAGCTGACATTTTTGTAATAAACTATACATTTTAATTTTAAGATTTAGAAACAATGTTTAGATAATAATGATTATAAGTTAAATAGCTTATACTCTTAAAAGCACAGAAAGCAAATGCGTCTATTTACGTTATTATAGCACAATATTTTGTTTCTAAAGCTATTACTCTAACTTATCATAACAAAATGAAACACGGCATTGCTTACCATATTCAGATGGGTTTCTCACACTATCATAGAACGTACCAATGTCGCTTGATACTCCAACTGAAAACAAAATGTTTGCAAAATTACCACAAGATTGAAAAATATAAGGGTAAAAGGTATTTTTTTTCTATGTATAAAACACCGAGGACAAAGCATAGTATGTAGTCAAAAACCTAATAAAGTAACTCATATTTATATAAAAGTAAGAGCTATATTAATTATAAAACAGTAATTTAACAATAGTCCTTTCAAAGTTAAAAAGAGGCACTGAGGGGGGGGGGGGGGGGGGGAATGCGGGCCTTACCGGGTGACGCCATTTAGGGGGTTGTCACCATGGTGAAAAGTTACACAAGTATATATAAGAAATATGCCTTTTTGCCAGTTTATTTGAGTTAATCCACCTATATTAATAAATAACAACAGATGAACATCTTTCCAATTAACTTTGCATAATTTAAAACTATCACCCGAGGGGGGGGGGGGAGAGTATAACACATCAACTATAAAATTTAGAGAGGACTGGAGCCTGGGGAGGGGTTGTCAAGAAAACATAATAACTTACGAAAAAAAACGATGCTTTTTTCCACGTGAATTAATTGGTGGATTAATATAATGTGCGACCAAATTAACTTCATTAGGGGGAGACATAAATTCCAACGATATATAGGCATATGTAGACCTTATATATATATATATATATATATATATATATATATATATATATATATATATATATATATATATATATATATATATATATATATATATATATATATATATATATATATATATAATCATTTTTTTCTAGGGGGGGGGGGGGGGGAGTGACACCTTGAGGTGCCGCACCGGGTGATACCCTACCTAGCGACCCCAGTGCTTACAAAAAACACAACAGTCATGCAGATATGTTGTTTGTGGTCATAATGACCTGATACAGTTTCCGTTCGCCGGGGAAAAACAGTTAACAATATAAAACTTAAATAAGTGTTGACAAAGATTGGTCCCCATGCCCCTGGTACACACGGCAGACTATCAATGAAATATGATTATGAAGACTACGAATATAAAAACAAGCTTAATTTTATTGTTTCACTGAACATATACATATTGAGCACGAATGTTCATTATTTAAATTTAACTAACAACATTTTAAGTTATGTAATAATTTCTTTGATATTTCTAGTATCTCAAACACTTTTGTTATTAAGAATCAGTTACTTAACATAATATTACGAATTTATGCCAAATCTATAAAAACAACACACAATCGCCTTGCGCTGAAAGTGACCCTAAATGTATTTTGATCTTAGAAACAATTAAAATTAATTTTTTAAAATGGAATCAATTTTAAAGGGTGCCCTGTTGGTAATTCAAAATTATTTTTTTAATATGTGTATACTTTTATATATATATATATATATATATATATATATATATATATATATATATATATATATATATATATATATATATATATATATATATATATATATATATATATATATATATATATATATATATATATATATATATATGTAACTAGTGTAGTTACTAAAGACGATTGATAAGAACGCAATACAGTCTGTCAACTAAGACATGACCAAGGCCAAACTGAACTGATGCAACGGATGCAGGTGGTGTGACAGAAATAGAAACAAAAGTCTAATAATAACTAGTACAAGACGACTGCGTAGTTGGGAGGCGAGATAATAGGACTGCACGACAGAAGTGGAGAGAACAGAAGTTGAAGCCTGAACTGTAGATACGTGTTTTAATTTGTGAGAATAAGATCGGAAGCCTGAACCATGGACACGTGTATTCTGATGTGTGAGAACTAGTGAGGACAGTGGGGGTCAGTTGGTTCATTGTATTCTTGTGGAACATTGATGCATTGCTATGTGGAACTTTTCTATTGATTCAATTAATAAAGAGATAAATGTAAACCTGCACTTCAGAGTATCTGTATTGTGATTAATGTTGTGTGCCGGTCAAAGATAGCACAAGTAAATACACTCGGTAACAGTTGGCGTTGCGAGTAATACACTAAGTAACATATATATATATATATATATATATATATATATATATATATATATATATATATATATATATATATATATATATATAATTATAAATTTACCTGAGCTTAAGCAAGGTGAATGATGATATGGAGATGTAAATACCACTGAATCGTTGACGATGACAGAATGAAAATCTAAACAAAAATTGGACAATATAAATGTATGTGTCCTTGCTGCTTAAACTTGCTGAAATACAGAAGTCACTGTAAATTAAGAAAGCGTTTTTCTGATTAAAAGAAAACAAATCTCATTTTTTTTAGTATATATGCTACATATGAAAAGGATATTTTCTTTAACTAGTATAATACGTTTTATCTTTAAAGACCCAGAAAATTATATAGGCTATAAGCCTTCATATTATCTGTGTGTGTTTGAAATAATTCAGCTATTTTTTTTTTAAATTCTTTTTTAAAAAAAGCAGTGAAAAAAGCCAGTGGTACTCTGTTGGATAACGAGTTTTGTTCTCTATATTTGGGTACATAGAAGTATTAAGTAATAATTGATGCTTTTATTTTGCAGTACATATAAAAATGATATATTTCAAATTATGTTTTGATAATGATAATCCTATAGACTTAGACATAAATATGACAAGTATATATATATATGTTAACTCATAAGGTCAACAATATTTTTTCCCAATTTTTCAAAATCTAACTTACGTAAAATATTAATTTTTATCCATGGCAACCTTATAATTATCACAGCTAGCAGATCCAAAGTAGATATTTACACAACACAAGCTTTACAATATAATTTACAATTGATTAACGCAAACATAGGCTTATGTAGGCCTACTAGACCTTTTAGTTCTAAAGTATTATTTTCATATAAGAATTGCATTCTTGAAGAAAAATTTGATGAGTTGTTAATTGTTTGTGCTTCAGTTGATGAAAAATAAATCTTTACTAGCACATACTAAAAGTATCCCATTTGAACTTTGAAGAGAAAAAAAAAAAAAAAAAAATATATATATATATATATATATATATATATATATATATATATATATATATATACATGATGTAGGCCTATATATAAATATATAAAAGATAAAACTTACTATTTCGGACAAAGTAGATATACAGAAATATGCACATTGATATTAAGATAATTATTGCACCCAGAGGAGAGCATATTCCAAATATCAAATATGTTTCTTTCATGTCGTCATTGTCCGATTTCACTATGAAAAATAGATTTCAAAATGTTAGATTGTGTTATAACAGTTCAAATAGTTTCTACGAAGCATCCCCACCACCACTATGTCATTTTATAATCCATAAACTAAAATTTTTAATTTTAAAATTAGCAACAATTTGAAGGCTAGTTTTGATAGCCTATTCTATTATTCATCAAATCATTATAAATAGCAGGAATTTTAAAATTCAAAATTAACGAAACTGGAGGTCAATTTTTATTATAACTTACAATGTTTTCAAATGGGATTTTCAAATTCCGTAGCCTATGTATTAACACATTACAACAAATTGATCAGACAACTGTAGCAAATGTGTGTGTAAAAAGACTATTAACTCTACTGTGTTTATTTATAATCCTATACGGGTCGTTAACCATCACATAAAAAGTGAAATCACTATATAATTATATTTATAAATTATATATGCATTTAGCCAACAACTTATTTCACTTACGAAAAAAATGGTGCAAAAAGTATTATTTATCTTTTATTTGTTACACGGCGATCTTCGAAGAGTTGTATATGCGGTTTTTTTCGTTAGTGAACAGAACTCAAAGTTCGTAGCATATTTTACGGATCAAAAATTTATCCCCCGCCATCATAAAAAAATATATATATATTAAAGAAGCGTCTGAAATTTGTACTTTTAATTTTTAACCCTAATCCTAAACAACTCCAACTCTAACTGTAGAGGCGAATAAGGAGTTGTTTTACGGCGTGCGTTTAAATATTCAAATATTTAGACATCAGAAAAAGGTCAATATTGTTTGCATGCTGGCGAAATGTGGCGTGGCTTAACTTTCTTCCCCTGCACTTTTTGCATTAGTGGCGGGGCTTATATTGAAAAAAATAATCATAATTGAACTTATCTCCACTTATCTATGTGCTTGTGTGTGTGTGTGTGTGCGTGTATTTGATGAGCTTTTATTATAATTACTTACTTAAAGGTTGCTCGAAATTTAAAGTCGCACTGTCAGATAGTTCTTTAAAAATTAGATTGTTGGCTTTACAAATAAATACAAATGGTTGACAGTTGTTTTTTATTCTAATTTTTGCCATATAATCATTGACATAAGTGTGATTTTCTTTGGTTTGATTTTGTAGTTCTCCGTTTACAAGTAAAGTGAACTCAACACCGGGGAAAGCTGACCGACTGTCGACAGAGCAAGTGAGTTGTGTTGTACACCTTATGTTGCCACTATTAATACCACTAGTATTAACAAACACGCTTCCTGGCCCATCTGTGAATATAAATTCGTGAAATAATTTTAATAAAATGTTAAAATATACAATAATTAATTATCTAATTTAAAATTTAATTTCTAAGGATAATGTTTATGGTATTTAATTTCTTTCTAACATTACGAATACAAAATAGTTTTATTTTTGTTATAATCTTGTATCTTTTTATTCGTTTCATAAAGGGCGATGTATTCTTAGCAACCGTTAATAAATTTTTCCATATTTTTAAAAATAAAATTGAATCTACATCAGTGTATATTTTGATGAAATGTTCATTTCTCATCGGATAAAGTAATCGAAAAGTACTTGCATGCTAATTGTGGTCTAAACAGTTCCCCTATTTCTTGAGTCCCATAAACAGAAACTCCCTTGCAAACGTAAGACTGGCCTAGATCTAACCAAACAATATTTTATTTTTGTGTAAATGGGTTATTATACATATACATATATATTAACATTATTTGCTAGAAATAGAAACGACATTTGTCAGTTAGTGAGCTGTGTTTTTATATAGAGCAAGTATTGTAATCGTGCACAAAAATAACACTAAATTATGACAGTTTTAGCCGTTTGTCACCTCAGTACGTGATCATATACTTATTTTATTCGGGCTAAAATTTCATATCCAGTTCTATAAAAAAAAAATCTAGGTGTTTTACATGCCATCGAGTCGGAAAATACTTTTATATGAAATTTTGTTAACCTCGCTCTAACGGTACTCAACTAACATGTTCCAGACAGACACACAGACAGACAGACACACCCAGAGAGAAAAACGGACATACAGACGAAATTGCAAAACAAAGTTTTTCCGACTCATGAAGGTATAAAACGTCGAGATTTGTGAAAATGTCGATTTCGATTTTTTGCCCGATTACAATACTTCCTCTATAGTCTGTATACGAGAAAGAAAAATGTATGTACTAAAAAAAATCCATTAATAACATGTCTATATCAGGACTGCATGAAAGTGCCATCCCCTTTACTGCTATATATGAATGTACGTAAAAATATTTGTTTGTTTGTTTGTTTGCTTGATTTTTACAATCGTAGAGCCGGTTGATCTGGTGAAGGCTATTATGGGAGATAACATACTTTTAAATTATTTAAAACTTGCTAATATTTGTAAACTGTGGTAACGAACGGCTGCTTTCACGGAACAAATAATTGTCTCTCTTAGATCGCGAACTGCTTATGGTGTTTAATGCAAATATTTTCAGTGGTGTCGACTTCATAAATTAGGAATCACTAACAAGTGGAAAATAAAACAAATATTAAAAAAACCTATGCAGCACCAAGCTTTTAAATGCACAGAAAAAAAAAGAAAATAAAATGTATTTGCTTTCTTAAAAATAAAAGCTTTGGTCGCTCATGAGATCTTTTACATCTTCATTTTTCTGCTTCACTGGAATGTTTACAAACGTAGTGCCGGTCCATCTAGTGAAGGCTATTAGGGGCAAATAATAATGTTTTAAGCGACTCGAAATTAAAATAAAGTAACGATTTTAAGAAATATCCTTCGCTTTATCAGCTTGCTGTAAAAAAAATGTGTCAGATTTTTTAAATTTGATTGTTGTTAGCAGTAATTTAAATATTCAAATGTAAGCCAGGGTTCGAGTACTGTACATTATCAAAATTATTATTATTTGATTAAATAGGCCTACTAACTCAAATGTTACCCTAAGAATTAGAGAAAAGTTATCATATTTATATTCATAGAATTTACGTCGATCTTACTGAGAGTAATATTTGTGCTTACCAAAGGTATTTTTCCGCTGGGTTACATTTCATCAGGTAAAAAAAATTGTTGTTAAAGGTAACACATCCATTAATAGATCGATGATTATAATGGTGAGAGTCCAAGAAAGTATTCTTGAATAACTACAAACAATGAACAAGTACTTACCTCTGATATTTTTAATAAACAAAACGCTTTCATTTTGCCCTTTCTCTGCAATTTCCTTGCCGTTTGTGTCAAACCAATTGACATAGCCAATACTCCCGTTATCGGTCCTCTTACATAGGCAGGAAAATGTCCCTTCACTTTTGATATAACCATCCTTAGCATCAGCACCTTCTGGACAGCTACTATCTATCGTGGCTTTTGGGATTGCTGATAAGTTAATTTTTTAATAGAATAATTTATATAGGCTACTCCTTAATACATTAATAACATTAATTTAAAATATTAAATTACGGTATGTAATCTCATTTAAAATGCAAAATACAATACGCTAACATTTTATAATGATGTTAATTAGCACTAAAGAAATATTTTAAAAAAATATTTTGCAATGTTATGTTTCTACCGATATATTGTAATAAATATGGATGGAATGTTTATTCTATTCATTTTTCAAACTATAAAACTAAATACTAAAATGCAGAGATGGTTTAGATTATATAAGTATATGGTAATTAACATACTCAAACAATCATTGTCTTTTGTATGGTCAAAATAATGGAGGGGCGGGGTCGTTGTAGAAATTTAAGTGTGTTCAAACTCTATCCATATAATGTACTAGTAAATTTTGTTCCTTAACTAAAACTGATTGTGAATAATTTGTGTTAGTTTTAATTCTATTAAACAAATACTGATATTGTTCTTCTTTAAATGGTTTAAGTCTAAAATGATATAGCACGCTTACCCATTTTTTTTAGAAAATATATCCTACTTAACAGATGTACTTTTAAGCCAGTAGTGGAACTATTTTAATTTTGTAACAGCATGTCCAATATCTAAACATTGGGATACAGAAAATTGGTTACCCCCCCCCCCCTCCCACACCGGCCTCAACCCATTTAATCAACAGCCACGCAACAGTCTATATTATTAACATTACAGGGTTTCAAGTGAACATTTAAAGTAGTATAAAAACAAAAAAAAAAAAGAAGAATTAAGGCTGTTGCTTACAATATATCACACTGTCTTGTAAGTAAATCTTCTCTCCATATGACTCCCCCTTTTTAATATTTGGATACAGCAGTACAGAAAATGTGTGTTCCCCTACTCCAGCTTTTGTTATAGATTCTGTGTGCTTGCATTCTCCTGCTGTATAACTTGTTTCGTTCACTATTTCTCGGATGGTATAAGTTGTGCTCTTTGCGTCAAGTAACTGCTATTTTTTGGTAATTTTAAAAATGTACTTATAAATCCAAGATATGTTCGAGTTAGCATTTACATAATCCATAATATTTTATTAATGTGTGTGACTGGTATACTTACGTTTTGATGATCGTAAAATAAACATACGAGATTTGTTAAAACTTGTTCCACTTTACAAGAAATAGAAATTTGATTTGCTTGTTCATTAACCACTGGGCCTATACAAGTAGCATTCTTAACAGCTTGGAAATAAATGCACATACAATAAGTCAATTTAACGATTAACGAATACTTTAAGGTTAAATAATTTATTTAGTATTCTTATTGTGTATGACTTATTTAGACGCTGAAATTAAAATAACTATTAAGTAAAGGATAATAAATTTTAATTACCCTCGATCTTTACTGCATGTTTTTCATTTCTGAAGCAGAAGAACCCTGTTACATTCATGGCTCGCTGGTTTAAGGGTATCTGTATTGTGTAGTTGTGGACCTTGTTGAAGCACTTGACTTGGTTTTGTAGAGGTAAACATGAGTCTTGTGTAAAATTAGCGTATTCCTTATTTCTGCCGTTAGATAGCGTTAAGACAAAAATCACAGGGAATTTGTCTCTCCTCGTATCTTGACATGTAAACTGAATAGATGTATTGTCTTCTACAAACTGAAATATACATGTGAAATCAACAGACAGCTACAGTGAGAGGGTGAGTTCGTTAAAACAGTAAACACATAATTTCCTATAGTTTGTTGATATGAAAAATATTGGTTAAATGATTGTGATTAAAATGTTAGAAAAACGTAATGTTAAAGAGATCATTCTTAATAAAAAGTTGTTATATTTATAAAAACCTGGAACATGGACCAATACAGTAATAAATATAAATCAAAACTGCTGATTAAGCATATACTAAATTCAGAACGAAAAAGAAGAAGAAAACTGCTGAAATTCATTACATAACCAGGGGTCGGAGTGGTCGAGTCGGTTAAGCTCATGGTTGCTAAACCGAAAAGCTTGAGTTCGAACCCTCGGGAAGCTCGTTAGCTGGGGGCAGCCACTCTTCTAGGAGAGACAACTCCAAAATCAAACAACTGTTGCCTTGTAGTTTGTTCTTGGTTGGACAAAAGCTATGGAAGCAAATTCAAAAAGCAAAGCAGGCTGAAATCGGAGTCAAAGGCCTCAATAGCGCATAAGCAGTTGACATCAGTGTTGGAAGCGCATTCAAGTTGGCAAAACTCATGGTTGTTAAATTCGAAAAAAGCCTTGAACTCAAACCCTTTGGCAGATGAGGCTCTATCCCTTCCAACACTAAAAATTAAGAACGAAGAAGAAAGAAGATTACAAAACCATGGATAGATAAGAAATCAAGAGGTTCATTAACCTGCGAAATAACTGAATAACTAATTAACTTAGTTTATTTCATATGACCACGCCCACCAATGCATCGTGTATTATTCACGCTATCTGCCGGTACTTACCTGTTATTTTTCTTTAAAGTATACTGTTGCACACTTTGCATTGCGTGCCAAATCAAGCTACGCACGCTTTAAGCGGTGACTAAACTAGGTTGTAATTCTAACGGGCATTAGTTATTTTTCTTTTTCTAAGATATTTAAAATATAATAACCATTCTAAAGCATATCTTATAAATGTGTATGTATTTACTTTTAAATAATTCGATACTAAGCTTATATGTAGCACCGATGATCTCCAACAAGGACACGCAATCTTTAGCCGGCATAAGCAATTTTAATGCTTGAAATTCATGCTTTATCATAACTATGTAAACTTTTTATAATAACTATTTCTATTATCCACTTTAAATTGTTTAACTTATTTGTATAAGAATCTAATTTAAGTAATAGTATACATATATACCTGCGTTTGCTGATGTACACAGAATAAACATAAAGAAACTTTTTGTCAAAGCCAGCATTTTTGGTGTTAACAATAGATCTTGTGCTATACTGAGCGTTGTTTTGAAGATGACTCAAATTTTTCCCGTGTAACTGTTTGCATATAGACGTGTGTAGCTGTCTCCTCTCACGAGAGTTAGTGGACGTATCGAATGATCAATATTCATGATAGAATCGCTGGGAAAATCGATATACGGCTGACTGGTTTTAATTCAGTTCAGCAATCGAACGGGATCAATGTAAAAATCGATTCACCTCTATTCATTAGATTTTTTAAAAAGGCCCTATCAATGTAGAAAAACAGTATGTAAAGCTTAGTAGTAGTCTAGATTCTTAACTTTGACTGAGCGTAATTCTATAAGGCAGCTCAGAAATAGCTTTATGTTGTTTTTACTTCCCTGTTTGGCGCCTGCGGGTTGGCCGCCCCACCCACCCTCCCCTGCGTTCCGAACTCAAAAGGGTAAATAATATAAACTATATTGACACTGTATGAAAGAGTATATCGAATTGTAACTTGTGCTGTACTTAGTTTGATGCGGTCTGGTTTTCGTCTTGCGTTTTACAATATATACGCAGCTTTAGTTAGTCTAGAAATTTGTGTGAGTAGGCTGGCTAAAAAAAAATTGCCTATATAGATGAGTCGCTTCTTATGTTCGGTTTAAAGAAAACACTTTTTTTCATATACAAATCAACAAAGATATGTGGCAGGTACAAACCATTACCAAACCGCAAAACTTATTTGAATAGATAAGCTCTGCATACACATGATAGTGATTTTTAAAAGTTTTATTAAAGGTTCAAAATATACACTTAATTGAGAAAATAAATAGTATGTACTATAATAATATAAAGCAGTAAACTAAAATACATTTCGAGTTAAACTTTAATTAAAGTTAAACCAATTGATAACACGTTCAAATTCCGATGATTTACTGCCACTGCCGACAATAAATAATGTATTCATGAAAATTCTTTTTTCTATGAGATTGTATTCTATTTTTAAAAAGTTTCAGTAATTAAAAATTGATAAATAAGCATGTCTGTATCCAGAGTTGCCATTTCCGTATTATTATCTATATATATAATTCTCTTCTGGGAGCCGCTAAAAAACAAGCTGCAAACGCGCCTAGAAAACAAGCTGTAAACGCGCTCCCTACCTCCCCACCCCTACATGGTTTTAGTGAGCTGTGTTCACTCTAAATGTTTACAAGCAGAGCCAACGATTTTAAACGTAGTGGGGGAGGGGGGGAAGGAAAGGGGGGGGGGGGGTTATGGTCCTTAACGAGCTACTTATAGTGTTTTAAAGAAATATTTTCAGTGTCAGCGTTGGTACTGTCGAATTCACAAATTTTGAATTACTGAAAAGTAGAAAAAAACAACTAAATTGCGGCGTATGTTATGCCGCGGGCCGGCTCGTTTAAGAATATTCGAGAAAGTTTAGGGGAGATCACTCCCGCTTTATTTGTTATTACGATGTAAAAATCTATGTACATTTTCTTGGAATTATACCGACATTTTATTTTTGTAGGCCTATATTTTAATTGCATCATATGGGTTGTTGTTTAACATTTTTCTGATGACTTGCTTGATTCTGATGCTTATTATGCTTGTTTAACGAACCGTGATATTGATGAATGGCAGGTGATGTGTAGGCTAGCACAGATGTGGATCTGGACCTTGGATCGCGTTAAACTTCTCGACTATGGAATGCAGTTCGTGCATACTACATGTAAATCACAGGAGAAATGTATAGATCTAATGATCACGGTAAACTAAGCACTAATAAACTTTAAAATATAAATGGTTAACCTGTTTGTCTTCAATACCCACCTACATCTTATACAACAGAAAAGTGAAAACAAATTCGTAATTTTTAAAGAATTAAGTTTTTCTATTTTGAGTTGTGAATAAAGATTATATAAGGAGCTCTTTGTCACCATGGTCGATATTAAAGTTATTAGGATGTGATATCTTTCTACAAGCATTGAAAACTATTGTTTAGGATTGTTTTTTTAAAATGGAAATCATACTGTAAAGCTAAGAGTTCACCAAATATTTCATAAAATGTAATGGCAATGCTTGCTTTATCGAGGAATGAAGATAATAGATTACTTGTAAATGTAATCTATTATAGTTTTTTTTAATTTTTACAACTCAGTAAAGTAGACTTTGCGTTAGTTTTAAGTTATGTAACCTTCATATTTATCTATCACAATGCCGCGTTTCTAAAACATAGAAAGTTTAAAACATTTATTTTTTTTCGCCAATTTTGCAGTAGGGATAAAAACTACCGTACATTATCATGAAGTGCGATATTATTAGTTTTTTTCCTTGAAGTTTCAGGCTAAGCCTATTTTGCTGTTCTAATATATTTGCTTGATATTCTACTCTGCTAATTCAAGTTTCGTTCTTTAAGTACATCAAAAATTTAAGTTTCACTTGCCCTTCCAGCAACATCCGGATTTCATCTTTCCATTCAAAGCCACTTCTCATAACATTTCTTTTTGACAACCAGGGTACTGGAGTATAGAAAAAAAAACAACTCCTGATCAGTATCCATGTATTTGCACTGTGTGTTTTAAACAGACGGTTGTTAAATGCTCCAGATCTGATGTAATTTTTTTTTTAATTTGTACAAGAACTTCGTGCAGGAGTGTCGGTAGAGTCTAAAAAGAGCATACCAAAAATGATGCTGTAAATCAATCCCCTTTACTTCAGAACTAGTCGTTTTTTAATTAATTTCTGGTACCATATTTTTAAACTAAAAATATATGGAGCACCAGCCCTACCGACCCTTCCTACGTTTTCCCACATTTTATCTTCTCAATAATATCTTCACTTTTTATAACAGTTATGTCTTGTTGGTGATTTTTAAGTCCCTTTTATTATGTATATCAAGGTTACGTCCCTTGAGTGTTGACTGTGTCTTCGGTTGTGTGTAGCTGAATGTACCTGTTAGTCAGTTAACGAAAGGTAGAGTCAGAGCCAGGACGTCGTGTTGTCTGATCTCGTGTATACAGTAATAAAGTACTAGTGTTAACTGAAATAACTGTGTCTATTCAAGTAATGTAAGTCCAATTTTACAAAATAAAATTACTTTTTGGAGGCGGGACGAGGGGGGGGGGGTTTGATTAATTCAGATTAATTTACAAACAAGGGCACAAGTTCCGCTCTGTTATATACACAATGTATGTTTGCTGTTCACTTGGTGCGCAAATGTTTTTCTACGAGATTCTATTTTATTTTACAAAGAGTAACTAATTAAAAAAAAATCGTGTCCTTATCCCGAGTTGATATCCTTCCTACTGTTTTATAAGTATATTCGAGAAAGTTTAGAGGAGGTCACTCACGCTTTATGTTTGTGGTTGATGTTGATGATGCGATTAGGGGTAAAGGCTTGTAATATTTATGTTTGTGTTTATGCGTGTGAATATATTTGTGATTATGATGTTGTTTTATTAGACGTAGAATTCAGAGGAAAAGAATGGATTTAATGTCTATGTCGATGTTCGTTTATATTTGGGGTTGTTGTTGTGGTTGTGGTAGGTTGTGGCTAGGGCTTGGTTTAGAGGTAGGTTTATTGCGCCAATGCAGAGCTTGCCCGGGACACCAAGTGTTTTTTAGGTACAAAAGAGCTATAGGCGATATGTGAGGCATTTTAAGGACAGCTTACGTGCAACATTTTAAAACATTTAATGTATGGAGTCAGCAAAACGGTAAAAAATATTCAAATGTCTTGTGTTGATTTTTTAACATTTGGAAAGACTCGAATCGCTTTTACCGTTGTTATGTATGGGGCATTAAAATGTTTTAAATGGAGGAGTAGCGTAACAAACTAAAATAGCCCTGCACCATTGACAACTGCAACACGCCTGTACCTGAGACATTGATCCAATATTGCGTTAGCTGTGTTGATATTTTTGTAGCTAACAACTGACAGTAACGTTGACTAGTGGTTGATACATGTTAAATTCAAGACATGGCGAAACTACACATCTATGTGCAAGTTAAGTCCCGTGTTATGATTAAGTTAAATGTATTTCTTAATGATATTTTTGTACTTTTTAAAGCAATATTAAAGAACGCCACATTGATTTTTTTTATTTAAACACTATGTTTGGTTCAGTGTTGAATTTTGGGTAGGCCTACATGGTTCTTGTAACGTATTGATTAGAAGTGTTAAAGATGGTTGTGGCATTTAAAAAGTCGTTTACATTGGGTGAAGCGTGGTTTGATATGTGGCTTTACATTCTAAGTCGCTTCTTTTGGTTATAACGATTAAAAGATATTAATCAACATACCAAGTAAAGAAACCTACGTGCTTAAGTCCCCGTACTATCCACTGTAATTTAATGCATTAGGGTTAGCGCCACTGTGGTGATGGGTGGACAAGCCACACACCAGTCTGTAGACCATTGCCTCACTGCTACATGCGAAGGTAAAACTTGCGTACCTGTACCTGGTTAAGTCACTCTCCATCTGCCTGAGTACCCAGTGACCTATAGAGACCTGCTTAGAACAGACATGAGGATGTGACACTATAATAGCAAGCTTATCCACATCTCTACGACTTTTGTATGTGTCCCTTACTTTAATACATAGACGATCGAACCGCCCCACCATCTTTTCTAAACGTTCAGCAACGTCTGAGTTATGTGTCACACAATACAACCAACAAGTGTCTCTATATGTGTCTGTCCTACCCACCTTCCACCCATAAATGTTGACGACCACTTTACTTTTATCATCATCAAACCACAACCTACAGCTGGACTGTCTCGCCTCACTCAAATCAAAAACCACATTGACGATATTGTTTTTTTTTTCTCAAAATAAAAACTAATATATTGACATTACCAATTAAATATTCTTCTGTGTGTTCCCCACTTGCCATAATTTTGTGGTCGCCGAAGCTATCCAAGATCTCCTAGATACCTCCTGTTAAAAAAAAACCGCAACACAATGTTTTGACATATTATCTTCAACAAAACTAAAATAAAGATTGTAGATTTCATCATGTTAAAATATAATTCATACATTTATTTGTCATATGATTTAATAGATCATCATTCATCGAAAATGTAGTTTTATGTTCATAAATGGCAATTGTTTCATTTAAATATATTTTGCGTTATTTTTTTATCAACAGACGTTAAGTCCATTGCGAGAGAGGCCTCCAGATATAAAGGCGACTTTTACTGCTTTTCTACAAGATTTTATTTAACTCACTTCCTCGGCACTCTGTCTTCAGTCGTCAGTCTGTAAGTCTAGATCGAAACGCCACAACGAAATTACGGACACTTCTAACTAAGAGATACGTTCGTAGTTGGTACGTGGGTCAAGACATGAAGACAATGCAACATTGACATTAAATTTGAATTAATCGGACAAAACCATTACGGTCGTTAAATTTGTCCAGTTGCCGTATTTTCTTATATAAGTATAGCAACTGTTTGTGAAAAGAAAGTAAAGAAAGACTACGTCATTCGGTCAATTTACAAGGGAGGTAACTTTTTAAAATAAATATTTTCAAATAATGTTATACTATTTTAAACACAGCAGACAATGACGAAGTATAGCATTCATTTGAGTATAATTTGTGTTACGTATTCAAGTATTTATCCTAATTAGCTTGATGTAGTTAATTTTAAAAGTCAATATAATATAACTTATGAGTTATACTATTCTGAGAGCGTTTGTAGTTCTAATTACGTTTCAAGTAAAAAATTGCGAACATTCCAGCATTTCTATAAAATTACTGTTACTGTTTAATCTTAGGCTCTCCATATCAGCCAATCACTAAATCATTTAGCATTCAAACTCTCAAATGTTTTTTGAAAACCTAATCGAAGCTAGGCAGTATGCCTAGTATTAATATAAGTAAACATTCTCACCGAGTTCCATCTATAAGGATCTTCCATAATTGTATGTATTAACACTTCTACAAATGTTAGACCAACTGTCGTCAGTTCAAACTGGCTAGAGATGTCGATTGGCGCATGAGCAGTAAGACATTTTTTCCAGTGTAAACTTGAGTGGGATATGCATAAGGCTAAATACACTATACAGCGTAGCCTGACGCGTTAAAACTACGCAGCTTCGTAGGTCCACACATTTCAGAGGGCGGCAAGCCAATACACGTATATTAACGAGACGCAGCACGAGTTCTTACACACATATGGGACATCGAATAATTGCTAATGACACCACGTAATAAATGTCACAAAATCGGAAAGGAAAAAGTCAGTGCACTGCTAGGTATGTGAGACAATATTACTGACTGATATACGGCATTTAAAATCAAGCTAATGAGTTAATGAGATTTTGTTGTTACGAATTGGAGATCGGCACACTGTATATAAGCATTGTTCGGTTAGTCAAAGTTGGATAAGCTGGCCTTAAATAAGCTAGCCTTGATAAAACTGGGATGACATTTATTTTGCATTGCATTATGTTCAAACAACGCGTCTTTTCCTCAAATCATTTTCAAAAAGTTTTAAAAATATAGCTGTATGGTAATCTAAATAAACAGTTATTGGCCATGTTTTTCCCCACGTTTTCCATATAGTTTCATCATCACCCTCATCTTTATGTTTTATTACGCTCCAATGAGCGGGTTGTTCTATTAAACGTGTTCTTTTTTAAGAGCCATTTCGCAAACTCGCGGCGTTTTCCGGAAATTTTGTTCCACGAGATGGTTGTTAACTGGGGTAATGTAATGTAATCCCCTTCTTATGAGACCAGTTGTGTTTTATAATCCGATTAAATTGCTAATATATTACAGTCTCGTAATTAGACATGGTGGGCTATGTTAGACCTGTAAGATATTTGTGAATCAATACCGTCTGTATTAGTACTGGGTCATGCATCATATTTTAATATGTAAACGTTTATGCTTAGAGTGATTGCTTGGGATAATACACGTTATAAATGTTATCTTAAAATTGACTAAATATAGAACATAAAGTCACAGACCAGAACAGGTGAGAACAAGAAATGTCCTTTATATTATTGCGCCATTGAAACGTTATTTTATATTAAAACAGACCCCTTATTCTTAAAATCAACAGAATTTGGTATTATGACACACACAAACTACCTTGAAATATTGGCACGTTATATGCCAACATGACACAGATAAACAAGACACCTACACACACTTTTATGACACCATAATATCACCATTACGCAACAACACTATGACACACACACATACACCTCTATGACACAGACAATGACACGACATAACCCACCATGATAAATGACTATGACATACACCACTGACACACCTTTATACACCAACATGGCACCACAAACCCTTCACAACGGCGAACAACAGCCCTTTACAACTTGTGTCAAACTAACCCCCCCCCCCCAACAAAGAGATGCCTGGAAGAAACTCTGGATTAATTCAACCCAGCGTAGGTCTATTTGTCTAAACCAGGGGTTCCCAACGTTTTTTTTTACTCTAGAGCACATTCTAAAATATCGGTAGGGTGGCGGGCACCACCTATTTTAAATCGACAAACTCCTTCCAGAGGCGTAGCGACCCTCCCGTCACCCTGGGACAAAATTTTCGATTTGCACCCCCCTCTCAGACTTTCGATTTGCACCCCCCCCCCCGGTCTAAACAGACAAGCGTTTGCAACTACCCCTCCTTGACAACTACTAGTACTAAATTTTATCATCGCTTTTTAGCAAACATAAATACCTACACGACGCCTTGTGAAATTAAGGGCAGAGTTTCTTCCAGGCATCTCTTCTGGGGGCTTAGCCCCCACTCCCCCCCCCCCACCCCCCCGGAAAAAATTCTACCCCCTCCTCCCCGAAATGAAATTTATATATTTTAAATAGAAAATATATACTTTTAACAGTGTCCGCCCCCCTTTCCCCCGAAGAAAGTCTACCCCCCCCCCCCCCCGAAAATTTCAAGTGCCCCCCCCCCCCCGAGAAAAAAGTCTGGAAGAAACACTGATTAGGGGAATCTGACTGTTTACCGTAAGACACGTGCCAGAAGGCCGTTTTCTGAGTGGACACTTGCTCTAATGCGGCAAATGCCCGTATGTGAATAATCGATTAATATTAGCCGTATTTGGACAGTTTGCGAACAATCAGTAGGTGTGGGTCAATGTACGGAAAAATGTCATCATCATTCCTGTGTGGCCCCTGGGAAGCAAAGGGCTGCAACCACACATCTCCATCGGACACGGTTTTGGGCTGCTCCTCTAATCTGTGCCCATGTGAGCCCAGCTTTTTTCGCCTCTTCTTCAACCGTTCTTCTCCATGTCTTCCTTGGCCGGTCCACCCTCCTTTTTCCCTGGGGATTCCAGGCCAACGGAAAAATGTAGACATTTCGATTTTCTTCCTCGTGCTAGATGTAAATAAATCATTAGTTTTACAATCATCTGCTGACTGAGATTATGCTGTACTTAGTATTTGGGCACTATAAATCTGACAAAACATTTTTTTTGTTTACAGCTAAGATCATCATTTGACATGAACTACACTTAACATTCATTTTTAGCAGGTTTACAATTGTAAATAGGAAGTAGATGTGTCAGCATTAATGATGTTTTGTGTCTAACCAATTCATACTGTTCATTTTCTATTTTGTGTAGGTTTGATCAAGGCTGAAAATGTGCACCTGCTAACGATGCATTAACATGGCTTTATATTTGCGATACTTCTATACGATGTACAATAAATAGGAACGTATAGATCTATGTATTAATAAATTATATATATATAAATATATATATATATATACATATATATATATATATATATATATATATATATATATATATATATATATATATATATATATATATATAAGCAAAATTCCGATTCTGGACAACAATATGTGACTTAAATTTATATGCTGTAAAAGAGGTATTCTGCATTTATATATTTTAATAAAATTCCAGAATATACTTCAAGTATCAGATTAGTTTAGTTTAAAATATGTGCAATTGTTAATACAGTCACATATACACAAAACGAAAAATCAAGATTTAAAAAATTTATCTTGATATGAGCAAATTTAGTTTCCTTAAAAATAATTATTTTCCAAAATTATACCAATTAAAAACAAAAATATGAATGTAGTAATTCAAATATTGTTATTAAGAAGCGACTCATTTTGTAGCTGTCTGTTTTGAGTATCTGGATTTCTGTTTCTACCCCTCTAAGCCTGAAAATGTGTAGGCCTATATACACACATAAACACACACACACACACACACACACATATATATATATATATATATATATATATATATATATATATATATATATATATATATATATATATATATATATATATATATATATATCAGCGTTTCTTCCAGGCACAATTTCGGATGGAAATGGAAATTTATATAGAAATTATATACTTTTATCTGTGTCCCCCCCCTCCCCGGAAAATTTGGTCCACCCCCACCCCCAAAAAAAATTATCAAGTGTCTCCCCCCCCCCCCCCCAAGTCTGGAAGATACATTGAACAAAAACGTAATACTGATTCAAACAAATATAGTAGTGTTTCATTTGCAGAATTAAATTTGCAGTAAAACTACTGTTGGATGTTCGTTTTTTCTCTCCTAAAAGTATTGATTTTATATTTGATGTAATACAAATTATTTTACGCTGTTCTGCAGCGCTATTTTCTTTCTCGTATATACGAAGTATAGAGAAAGTATTGTAATCGTGCAAAAAAAATCGAGATTTTTACAAATCTCGACGTTTTACACCTCACTGATACGAAAAAACATAATTTTGCAATCTTGTCTGTATGTCTGTGTGTCTGTGTGTGTGTCTGTGTGTAAACACGATTACTTGAGTACCGTTACAGCTAAGTTGATGAAATTTCATATATAAGTATGTTATCAAAATCGTAGATCCGTATCAACTTTTGAGCGATTTCCGATAACCGAAAGTGGTACTTTTTCTACTTTGAATTTTTCAAAAGCCTATAACTTGAGTAATATTTAAGATAGATAAACGAAATTTCACATGTAAGTAAAAGATCTAATTATCTACCTTCTGTCAAATTTTGAGTAATTTCCGTTGACCGGAAGTACTAATTTACGCTATTTCCGATTTCTCAAAAAACGCACGTAAATTTATAAAGTACTAATAATATCGCGCACTATTATGCACATTTTATTAGGCGTTCACTTAGTGTGCAATTCTTTTTTTTTTACGAGATTCCATTCTATTATAAAAAGTGTTAGTAATTAAAAATTGATTACAAATATTGTCCATGTCCTGAGTTGCCATCCCTCGTTGTTTTATATTAGAATATCCGAGAAAGTTTAGGGGAGATCACTCCCGGTTTATTACACAATTGGTTCATGACAATATGTATACATAATACTGCTAACAATTACAATAATTAGAATACGTAGAACAAGGACCCGAAGATCTAATCCAACATTGACAGCAGTCGTCTCACTAGTTTCGAGTTCATTTGTAGCTGATCCTAACTCTTGAAAAAAACGGTGTTAAATGTTTAATGAAATTTAGTTAATGCAAGTTATAATCAAATATAGTGAAAAAGAAGTTGTGCAAAATATAGGCTTTTTTTCATTAAAATGTATTAACAGATCAATATTTATTGTCAAAGGAAAAATAGAAAATGGCTAATATAAAATGTATTCTTAAAATGAGTAGACACATCTGGTTTTAAACATTCAAAAAATCAAAGTTTAATGCTTTTATTTCTTCTAAAAGCACAGTGCTATATATATATAGAGTTCATCAAGCAGATATATCAAGTAGAAATTAAAAAAGGAAAAAAGATAAATATCAAATTAATAATACGCATTCAAATTAAAAATATGTCATCTATTATAGATCTCGATCTATTAGATTAAAGAATACATCGTTTAGACGAGTAGTTTAATTGTAGAATTTCCAACATCAGAAAAGATAATATTTTTTCAATGTTCTAGTTCCTTTAGAAAGTCTATAAATTTCGATCGCATAAAAGCAAAACTTCTATCTCAAATTAAAAAATAAAGTGGCATTGATTTTCCCTAAACTTTCTTGAATATTCTTATGTAATACTACGGGGTGGCAACTCGAGATATAGACATGATTTTTTAAATTTTTAATTACTTAAACATTTTTTACATAGAAAAGAAACTCGTAGAAAACAGCATTGCTTACCATTGCGTGTCGTGCATATTTTAATATTAAATAAAAAAACTGGTGAGATAGGGACGATATGCTTTTGAAAACTTCTTATTGTAAGCTTTTTCTTGAAAAATGTAGTATACATTCTCAAATGCCTTTTCAAAAAAAAAAAAAAAAAATTATATCTTTTGTCCTTAAAAAATGCATATTGTTCTTTTTTTCATCGTCAATGCTTAACCACCTCATATTGGCCCAGAGTATTGAAGCCTTAGAACAATATTTTTTTTCTTTAAAGATTAAAAGCCAACCTTGTTGTATATTGTATACTGACTTAAAACCAGATGTGTCCATAACTATTGTAAGTGTTAACTAACGAATGAATGCATACGACAAATACAAGGCGTTTAAAGGTTTCAATGACAAATCAACAAGACTTCAAAACCAAGATAACTGCTCTAAGTCAGTCTTCCCTCTGTAGTCGTCATGAATTCCACTTTTTTTTATAAAAACACATATGTGTCTAACCAAATTTAACTTTCCTCTTTTAAAAAATTGTTTTAAAAATGTATGCTTTACCGGAACGGAACTACCATGCGGCAGACCCCTCAATACGGGGAAGGGGTGGGGGGGGGGGGGAGAAAAGCAGGACGTTTAGGGGCTCAGCTCCGACCAAAATAAATCGTGAGTGATCTCCCCTAAACTTTCTCGAATATTCTTAGATAGCAACTCAGGATATAGACATGATTTTTAATTACTTAAATTTTTTAAAATAGAATGAAATTTCGCAGAAAAAATAATTGCGCACCAAGAAAGCTATTATTAACTTCTCTACGATGCAGTTTTCTTATGTATGATGTTTAAGATTGTATCACGGAAACATTGTGTTTTCTAAATATGGCGAAAACGGTTGCAAGCCTATTAGTTACATTATTGGGTAAGGTTTTATAAATTAAAACTAATCAAAGCATTTGTTTTTATATTGTAAGTTATTACAATTTTGTTTCAAATAAAATAACAGTAGAATGTTAGAAAATTAACTAGCTTACTTGTTGCTTGTTGCTACGATAGGACAAAAAAGATAACTCATAAATGATTTAAAGGTAGGATAATCTATCGTTTTAGGTACGTAAAATCACCCGCGACTGGTAATGTGAAAAACCGGTGACTCCTTAAATTTTAATAATTATTTCACATTTTGAGGAGGATTAAAGTTTTGAAAAATACAAAAACGTTTCCTTGTTTCATTTATGAATCTATTTTTAAACAACTGAATAAAAACTTTTCAGTAATAAATGAAGACTAGCGATGTTTTCATCAGATGCAACCAAGCTCATTTACTATAGCAGCCATCTTGTTGAAGTTTTATTTTGTTAAAGTTATAGCGGAAGGTTCAGGCGAAACCACTCTATTTTACAAATGGCTGATGTTTATATAGCAAATCTAGCTCGCAAACACTGCTGTTGAAAGTTAATTTCCTGCCTATATTGATATATTTAGCCATTGATTTTGGTTTATTATTCAGTTATCTATAATATTTGACACAAATATGTCACACTATACTTCTATTAAAGCCTTGACAATGAGGTAACGTTTTCGTACATTACTAGCCGCGGGCGATTTTACGTACATAAAACGATAGATTACCTTCGCGTCACACCGTAAGTATGAGCCAGTGCCTGTTCAAAGAATCTGATTGCGCTTTTGGCTATTCATAGATACTAAATTTAGAATTTTTGGTTGATTAGAACTCGATTAAATGTAAACAATGTCGGTACTAAATTATTTTCTTGGATCTTAGATATTGGCAGCTGGTGAATCCAACCAAACACGCTGTAAGGGCCATACTCACCAATATTTTTTTATTTTAATGTGCCAGAAACATTTGCGTAAATTTGCTGAATTTTAATTGCGATTGAATAAATTGTGTATATGGTAAACAGACACATAGACATTCATTTTTGTCTATAAAAATAGGGTCCGGCGTGGTCGAGTCGGTAAAGCTCATGGTTGCTAAACCGAAAAGTCTCGAGTTCGAACCTTCGGGCAGATGAGGCTCGTTAGCTGGGGACAGCCACTCATCTAGGAGAGACAACTCCAAAATTAAATAACTGCTGCCTTGTAGTTTGTTCTTGGTTGGACAAAGGCTATGGAAGCAAATCCAAAAAGAAAAGCAGGCTGAAATCGGAGTCAATGGCCTCAATGGCGCATAACCAGTTGACACGTACCGCTTAATTGTGTTGGAGGCGTGGTCGAGTCGGCAAAAAGCTCATGGTTGATAAATTCGAACAAAGTCTCGAGTTCAAACCCACTGGCAGATAAATCTCGATCCCCTTCAAGACTAATAATTAAGAACGAAGAAGAAGAAGAAGAAGTCTATAAAAATAAGTAAGCATTCACTCCCTTGTTGTAAAATTTAAAATTAGTGTGTAGATAGATACGTATTGTTGTTTAAGGATAGGCACCACGGATAAAAAAAAATTTATTTAACACATTTCTGGTTGTTTAATAAGTTCATATAATTATAGTTGTTAATCTATAGACAAAAATAATATATAGCCGTCAATAGCAGTACTTGTTGCCATGGAAAACGCGAAAAGGTGTGAAAACTAACACCTTTTCAAATCGCTAAGGCTTTGTTCCCATAAGAGATTTTAAAAAGCGGATGAAAGATTTAGATTTCTCAAACCAAACTATACATTTCTCCGTTTACTCATTGCGATAGCTTGTACTCAATTTTTAATACAAATTTTTACGTAAATTTATGTGCAAAAATTAGGGGGTGGTGTTACATAAATATCAATATTTCCTAAAGTATTGTAGTAAACTTAATGTACAAACGTAGTTTTGTAGTTGGTATAATGCTGAATGCACGTGGAATGTTTTATTCTTGTATGACAAAGGGTTCCAAAGCCTTAGCGATTTCAATGTTGAATTTTGAGTAAAAATGCAAAGTTGAGAAAACGTGAAAAGAAGAGCGGGAAATGGCACGGTACGTTTTCTCTTATAGAAAACAGAAAAAAACGTCTTGTTATATGTGGGAGAACCATTTGTCTAATAAAATACGCTTTGATTTATGTTGTAAGTTTTAGACACATTTTTTTCTATGTAAGCAGAAAATATGTATACAACAGGTAATGAATTTATGACTATAAAGTATTACACATCCTATCAATCGAGCGGTATTCTCAGAACAGCTATCATCAAACCAGATCAAGTTTTGATTGTTAGCCGGTCTTCTCACTTCAAAACAATGTCTTTCTCTACTCAAATTGTAGCTTACACAAGTTTATTGCCTTATGATAATAGCCTACAACACAACACTGGGTACAACGCTTGAGGCTAGACACGCCCCTCCACCCCACCCCACCGCTGGATAGTGCGTGAGGAACCGATGAGCCATAGATTACCAATGTTCATTCAACCGCGAATCTGTGTAGATTGGGTCAAGTACAGGCCCTAAGTGAAAGCTTCTCAGCTATCATATCTAGTATTTACATTCGTTGCTAGCAAACCCTATACGGAGAGATAGGCATACACATTAACACACGTGTCGTATACAGTCCGGTGTAAAACCTGATGAACGCGTTCAAGCATATCACAGCATGCTGTAACAAGATTATAAACCGGCCGTTGGTTGAATGGCGAGAAGGGAATGAGGGGGATAAGGGGGATGGACAGCACATTCTTCATCAAACTAATAGTCATGTCCATGACGCATTGTTTCAACTTAGTATAAAACGTACGAAAGAGTGTTTGATATTGTTCCAGTGATAATCAACAGCACATTTCTAGGCAAAGTTTCACTTATTAAACTTAATGTTGTTGTATAACTTTAAAACAACAAATAGAAGAGTATATGCAAATAAAGTAAACAAACTAAGACAGGCGATTGTTTTGTTTATATAGAAACAAGATGGCTGCCTAGCACACGTGGTTAGTTGCAGCCTATCGTGAATTATTTTTATTTTAAGTACTATAATATGATTGGTCAAGCGTATCAATGAATCTCTTCCCATTCATAATTTTTACGCGCATGCCCTTATATGGAGTTTGATATAAAATTTTACTTTGTAGAAAACAACTTCTATCCCACTTATTTTTAGAACAAAAGAAAAGGTCACTACACCAGCGGGTACACGAGTGCTTGGCCCTTAGATTGCTGTAAAGTTTATGGTGCCTCGCGGGCAATAAATGATGTAATACCCGCTCGAAGATAGCCGCTGTCCGCGTAGTAGTGTGAAAACTTGCCGGGGGGTACCGTGTTTCACATCGCAATAAACGGATAACCGTAAGCTGTAGAAGTCCGAAATGTTCGGGTTAGATAGATAAAAGGTATTAGTACCGAATTAAGAAATAAAAATTTTGGGGAGCAAAATTAAACTTTTATCGAAAACATGGGTATCTCCACCATATACTTAATTAAGAACAAAGAAGAAGAAAGAAGATACGTATTGAGCCCTTTCATGGGTAAAACTAGGTAATCTCTGTGAACTGCTGATTACTTCCCAATTGATTTTTGTTTCACTATGACAACATTTATTTGGGATAATTTTTATCTCATTGAACAAATTATGTGCATGCTTACCTAAGTTAATAAAGCTAGAAATGTTGCTTCTAGGTGCTTTGGGGAATATTTCGACAGACACCGTTCTTTTACTTTAACAATCACTATCATTTTGTAGCCTTGTATGTAAGCTTTGTACACGTATATACTAAAGTAAAGCTGATATAATGTGTACATTCACCACACCTATTTTCTCTATCTGGTCAATATATTCACTATTTTAGTATAAGAATTTATTACACTAGCACTCCTCACAAACACTAAAAGCGACAGAAATTTATTTTATATAATGTAAGATCGCTTCATTTACATTTTGATTATTGTTGCATCTTAATGTCTTCTCTTTCTTTCTGATTTACGTTTAAATATGTTGCAGCTGTTTCGCGTGTAATTGCTTTGGATGTGTTTGCAACATTCTCTCCATCTGCCAGTGTGGTTAAAGACAGTAATGTCAGCTTACAGTGTAGTTGTAGGGCTGGTGCCATGGAAATAGCTTCAACGCTAGTAATTGATTTTAATTCTGGATTGGGTTATAAGTCTTTGTACTCCTACTCCTTAATAAACGGCGATATGTATTTACTTCCTGGTCTACACAGCCGTATATCAGAAGACACATCTGCACGTAATTTAACTAGTATGACGATGATTATTCACAATACACAGTGTATGGATGAGGGAAACTATGGCTGCAAAATTGTTTACCTCAATACTGACACAAGCATGAGGAGTGCTAAAGATAATGCTCAAGTTCTCTACATTAAAGGTAACTTCTATTGATTTTATTTAGCTCTTGTTCAATGTAGGTGGATCATATATGTAACAATTTATTTTCCTTAAAAAAGGTCATGAACAAGAAATGGATCGAAAGAGCTGACCTTATGTTTGCATCAATCAGCTTACGTGTTTAATGTTAATTTTACAAATGTTAAAAAAACAAAAATTTGTTTTAAATACATTTTCACTTTTAAATAATATTATCTTTATTTCACTGTTTCTAAATAAAATATATGGGTTATGAAAAATAATTTAAACAGTGTAATACCGAAATCCAGCCTGGCATAAAAAAAAATCCACTTTCGCACTAATATTCTTCTCCCAAACGTATGCTTTGATTTTTTCCAACACCTTGGAATTTTTTCCTATAGGATCCCTGCCGTAAATTTTATTAAATATAATTTGGGTAGCACTTGTAAAGAAATGCAAGGCATATCAATAACTAAGGTATCACACGTAAGAGTCATTTTTGAGACTAAAAAATATATAATTTAAATGATAAAAATAAATAATTAAATGGTCGGTTTTTTAAAAAGTTATTCGAGTTCGCATCCGAGTCGAAGGCTAGGTCTATAATATATACACACACACACATACACACACACACACACATATATATATATATATATATATATATATATTTATATATATATATATATATATATATATATATATATATATATATATATATATGTATGTATAATTGTATATATATATATATATATATATATATATATATATATATATATATATATATATATATGCATTTTAGTGTTTAAAAAATTTAAATTATAATTTGTTTTAAAACTATTAGTACAATGTTTTAAAAATATTTCTTTATTCTTATTAACACAACACCATGTTCTTCTAAAATATTTGTTTAAAACACTGGTCTATACTGTACGACCTGTCCCATCTTGCAGTTCTTCGTCGGCTTTCAGGCTCGCAAATAATTTCTCAACAGTTCAGATGGCTTCACCTGTTTATTCCCAAACATCTTCTCGTACAAGCCTCGATATTTCACCAACGAACGATGTTACAGAACAAAGCAAATGTCCTGACACATCAACATTCAATACAGAACACATTATAATCAGGACACATTATTATATTTTCTTTATAGTTCCACCAAGGTCTCCAGCCTTTACTACAGTACCACAGAATGAATTCCCTGAAGGATCTTTTATAAATGTCAAGTGCAATGCTAATGTTGGTCGGCCAGGCAAGGGTTCGATACAGTGGAGGTATTACAGTAATGGAGCTGAGACTACCACAATCGTAAATGCACAAGTTACAGATACTCAGTGTATGTTATACTTGAATACTAATTGTTGCTTAACATTTAGTGTATGGTTTTATTTTGGTTTTGATGAAAGCTTTCAGAAGTAGAAAACTCGTTAAATGTATTTTTTTCGTTAACTTTAGTAACATTGCAAACACTGATGCGTGTTTAAAGAGATAATTTATATCTTCTGAATATATTTGCTTCGTTGTATACAATCTCTAATAGATAAGTACTTGGTTAAAGATCGATTGCATCCATATTTACTTGTTTAATTGCTTATTTTGATTCAGCCATATTTTTTAGCGCAATTTCCATTCTGGAGAATTGCGTTTATTAACTCGTCATTTCTGGGAATGGATGGATGAATGAATGTATGGATGAATGTGTGTCCGGGCTTTAAGTCGTATCTCCTCCTCAACGAAGCAATATCGATGACTAGTTCCAAAAGCAATTATGTTAAACAAGGTACGAGAATGAGCATAGGCCAAAAAAAATCCGGGTTTCTTTCACGGATTTCCCGGAAAAGCCAAAAAAAACTAGAAAAAAATCAGTTTTTGGCCCATATCTCGGCAACCAGACTACTTAGCGACTTGAAACATGTACGAATCGATTCCTGTCATAATTTAGAACAATATTGCCGAAGAAAGTTTTCAAAAATATCCTCTCGTTCGGTCACAAATTTTAAAATTACATAAACACCTACAAACCGATCGTTCTTCTAGCTTGAATGCACCCCAACATTATACGTCAGAGCTATTTTTAGATAACATAAGGAAATTGCGCACAAATGTCACTAGACTTTTTTAATTAACTTATTTGGTATAATTAACCATGTTGATGTGTTTGATTTGCCAAATCATCCCTTTTTTGTCTAGCGACCCTGGTGTCAGGTGATGACCCCTGTACAGAACGCTGGGACAGTAGAATAAGTCTAGAGGCCGACAGAACCTTCCAGAACCTAAGCCTGGCCTGCTATGTAGTGAACACAGACTTCCCCGTGACACAACCTGGATGTAACAGTGATAACTTGTGTATTGAGACAGGTCCCATCTCCATATTGTGTAAGAATTTTTTTAACAAACAATTTCATCAATATAATATGTAAGACTTTGTGTAATCAGATACCATGCTAAAACTATTTGAGGAAATGTGTAACCAGACGAATAAATACAAACACAATACAATCATGTAACGGTATGGATTACAAGTAACTATTATAGGTAAAAGGGCGTGGCTTATGTTCTAACAGGCTGAGTTTAAACTGAGAAACGATGTAATGGCGATTACTAGTTGATGCCACGTGCGCCGATGCGCTGGGTGATGTGATGAGCACATATTAAATGCATTCAAGCAGAGTTTCTTCCAGGCATCTCTTCGGGGGGACGAAGCCCCCCCCCCCCCGAAAAATTTTTACCGCCCCCCCCCCCCCCGAGCAAAATGAAATTTATATAATTTATATAGAAAATATATACTTCAAACAGTGTCCGACCCCCCCCGAAGAAAGTTTACCGCCCCCCCCCCCCGAAGATTTCAAGTGCCCCCCCCCCCCCCCCGGAGAAAAAAGTCTGGAAGAAACACTGCATTCAAGTTATGACCCTTATAACAACTCGTTCTGACTTAATAAGTTTTAAGTGAATCCACCTATAATTGCTCGATTACTGTGAGTTTGTATTCACACAATTTAATATATATATATATATATATATATATATATATATATATATATATATATATATATATATATATATATATAATTGCTAACGTAAGACGATCTTGTGCTGCCAGTTTACACAACTTGGTGAGAAAATATACTACAAAACATTTTCCGACTGGGATGAGGTCATTTGCTAAGTACCTTAAGTAAAACAAACCTCTTACTACAACAATACCTCCCTTTATCTTGAAACTGCCATGATTGTATAAAGTCGTTTGTTCACAAAGTTGATTAAACGTGTACTTTTTTCTAAGTCAGCCGCTGGCATGTCGATGTTTCCGCAATGCCTAACACGACTACTCGAAGTCTGATGGGAGTTTCTTGAAGAATTTGTATTTGTATAAATTATAAATCTGTTGCCACTGTTGTGTTCGTTAAAAATAAGTCAGTAAACGGCAGTTTATTGCTGTTTATTGTTGTCAATATCACATCTTTTATTTTAGCGAATAAAACTGATTTTTTTTTTCAAGTTGAAGTAGCAGGCATTTCTATTTAGTTCAAAATCGATTTTGAAATAAAAAGAATTTTTCTAAAAAAAGAATTGATTACATCCTTTTGTTAATTTAAACTTTAAACTACAAATATCACTATTTGGCTCAAACATTAAAATGGCTATCTTCTCTCCTGTAATTTATTTTAATTGTACAGACGGTGTGTCTGGCATTACAGTCAACAGTGCTCCCCAGTCTATGAACTCTGAAGGTGGTACAACAACACTCACCTGTTATGCTGATGGTAATCCTAAACCCAGCTACACCTGGACTAAAGAGGATGACGTCAACAGGACATTAACTGGCATACAGGATGGAGATGTCTCTAAAATTGTTCTGGCTAATTTTAGAAGTGACCTGGATGATGGCACATACAAGTAAGTTAAGTAAATTTTCTTCCATATGGTAAGTCCAAAAAGAAAATAGTAATTATTTTATTGTATGGTGCAGCATGACCTTGTATTAAGGCAAGATCAACAGTTATATTTTTTATTGTCAAGTTGAATTATTTAGTTTAATCTAACTCCCTCCCTCAACCTAATATCTACATATTCTATTCATTAGCTGCACAGCTTCGAATGTTGTAGTGGGTACACTATACACAATAAGCCGGGAGGTTAATGTGAATGTTGGTAAGCATGAATATATTTACATTGATTGCTTTAAAAATTAGCAAAACGCAATGAATTTTCAATGTGATTGTTGTTTTCGTTCCACCATTTCTATTCTGCCGCAAGTCGTGTTTGTACATGCATTAGTAAATACTTACATAATAATATAATTAAAATCATAGTCACACTTGGTTTTTTTTTAATTTGTCTAGTGGCTACGACTACAACTTATCGTACAACAAAAACATCAACAACCTCAGGTTTTTCCACCAATGTGACCAAAGCTGTGATAGCTGATACCAGTCAAACAAGCGAGTACATTTCTGTATTGTTAGAAGTACTAAAAGTTTTTTGAGTCATGTTGGTAGGCCTACATGTTATAGTAAACACTTACATAATATTAAACGTTAAATTTCTAGTAATACGTGGTTGTGTTTTTATAACTTTTCTAGTGGCTACGACTACAGCCTCAGGGAACTCAACTAATGTCACCTCATATGTGATAGCTGATACTGATATCAGTCAAATCAGTGAGTACTTTTCTGTATTGTTAGTGTTACTAAATGTTTTGGTAGTTTAGGAAACATTGACTGCAATATGAAAATAACACTATTAGATTGTTTAGCTTTGTTAAGAGTAAAACATAGAAAAATGTTTTATCATAAAAATATCGATTTTAATTAATGTATAATGTCTTGTAAATTTTAAAGTTATTCTATGGTGTTTGTGGTTTGATAAATACGCATATCTTAAAAATAAACTAACGACCGCTCTAAAAAGGAATGGAGATTAGTTAGTGTATTTTGGTTTAAAAGTGTTGATAAAAAATTGTTAAATGTGAATCTTTTATTAAACTTTTTGAACATTATATTTGTCTCAGGTGATGAAGAAATCGGCATAATAATAGGCACTATAGCGGCACTTTTTGTGATTGTTTTAGTCTTATTTACTGTGTGGTATTGCATTAAAAAAGAAAGGTAGGTAGCTGGCTAAAAGATATTTCAATTGCTTTTACACATATACGCCACTAATAATTTTTTTTCAAAGACTCTATTTCCGATAACTTTTGCATCATTTCATTTCGGTGGACGTAAAGTTCTTAAATAACTTTGACTTCGATTTATGCCAACTTTTGATTTAGAGAAACACACTTCCATTTTTAATTTACTTATTTTCTTACCTTTGTTTTATATTTTAGGTAATAGAATAAAAGAATAATTTCCAACCAAGAACACACAAAAACCGTTAACGATTAAGGATTATTACTATTATCCTTTAAAGAACAAAACGTGACAAGATAGAAAGTCAAACAAGACATCTGTTTATAGGGGAACGTTTCTGAATCGGATTTGAATACATAGCCTCCAAAAAACATGTTCATAATGACAACTTAAGATAGCAGCAAGCCTAGACTATTAATGTTTAACGTTTTTTTTTTTTTTGCCTTAGAATGAATGACTTTTACATGTAGATCGTAAAGAAAAATGTATACATTAAAATATTGCTTTTAAAGATATGTATCTATAAATTTACAAAACTGATTTCTTGTGTAATATGCTCTTTTTAATCGCTGGCTCAATTACCTTATGTACATCTAGTTGATCATATGGTTATATTGTTAACATGTATAGAAATGAATTAATTTAGGGCACATATGTGTCATTGGAATTGCAGGAAAGGTGTATTATTTTTTTTTATAAATTCGGATGATCTCTAAAATGTTTAATTTTAAAACCACATAATATCTGAGTGAATATTATAAAAACTTGTGAAACTTTAATGTAGGTGGTGTAAAATGTGCCAGAATATTGCTCAAAGTCGCTGCAATTTGGACAAAAAATAAATAGTCTAAAGTTACCTACCCAACTTGTGCAACGTTTAGTGGGGTCACAATGTCTAACGAAGAATTTTTTTTTTTATTATCATTTACTGAAGTAAGAGCCGGATTAAACAATATATTATTCTTGTTGTAATTAAAAAGAAAAATAAGTTTACCAATACCTTCATTACATTCCTTACGTTATTTTATTGATTGTCTTATTTAATGCACTTATAGTGCAGCGACACCTATGTTTGACAGAGCTGCCTAGTTTTTATTCTATATCCTCGTTAATAAACTTCATTAACGTTCGAAAACAAATAAAAATAAACAGCTCGTTATTAATGAAATTGTATTTTTTTTTCAAATTTTCACAAACGATGAATTTATCCGATTTGTTAAAGCAATAATTGAGATTTGAATTTTTTTTTTTTTAATATTTTTTAAGTGTTTCAGCGGATCAGCATGAGAACAAAATATACGATAAATAATTATAAAATACTATTTTTAAAAGTAAACACTCTATCTATATATATATTTCTCTTCATGGAGACCGTAATAAACACCAAGCTGTAAGCGCTCCTAGCAGCCCTCTCTCTCTTCCTCTCTAGGCATATCCCTACCACCCCCACTCCCAAATGGTCTGGTGAGCTGTGGTTCACGCTAAATGTTTACAGTCGTAGAGCCGGGTTTATTGACGGCTACTAGGGGCAGATAATTTAGTTTGAAACTATTTTAAACTTAGAGGAGGTAACTAAGAGGAGGCTGCTTTCACGGGGGGGGGGGGGATGTAGGGTAGGGGGTTGCGGGAAAAGAGGGGGGGGGGGTTATCGTCCTTAACGAGCTACTGATCGTGTTTTAAGGCAAATATTTTCAGATGCAGCCTTGTTACTGTCGAATTCACAAATTATGAATTACTGAAAAGTGGAAAATAAAACAAATAAATAATGTAATGGATGAAGTTTACCATACAAAACGTAGATCTATTATTTAAAGAGAGTGATTTCTTCAGCACCTTAAGGTATTTAAAACAAAATGCTCGGATCTTCCACAGCATAGCACAGTTAGAAGGTATTATAACCTTACATCGAACAGTGACAAAACACTACAATTGACTCTTTTATGATTAATTCCACAATATTTTTATTGTTTTTGTTAGCGCATGCAATTCATCATCAAAAATAAAATTAACGTGTTTCCGCGATTTTTTATTGGTCTAGTTTAGCGAAATGAGGATGGCACGAATTTCAAACCAGTACGGATTTCCCACCTCTACCTTACACGGTAATGCAAGCTGAGTACTTTACATTAAAAGGTTTGAGTATTGTATTTTATTTGAACATTTTTTATATAAAGAAATACAAATGAAATAGTTAAATGGCTATTACATAAACGAATCAGAACAAACGCTTATTGTGGCCATTAATATCAGGTTAGAATTTTTAAAAAAAAATGGAAAATTGTATTACAGAAACATCCTAATATATAAATCCCCACGTTCGCACATCTCTATCTCTCTCTCTTTCTCTGTCCGCAAAAAATTTTCGCCGGACATCACGTCAGAATCGGCAGCGATATATGGAGAACTTTTTACGGACTTTTGTTGAAAATAATATGTTAGATGTTTTAAATGTATAACCACAATTTTAGTTAAAGAAGAAAAATAAAAATTAAAGGCGTATTCGAATGTAGAGAAACAGTATTATTTATGCAACCGGAAAAGCATTAATAAATGTGAAAAAGAACGCATAAAACTGTGACGTCACTATTGCTTATACATTAACTAATGACGTCATCTGCCGTGTTTTGAATAAAAAGAAATGAACTATTTCATTCAAATTTGATTTAGATCTACGTACACTATGAAATGTATACAATACAATTTTTCCGGCCTAAACTCATAAAATTTATTTTACGTATTTGGATTCTAGATCTAGAGATTCTAGATCTAGACTAAATCTAAATCTAAATCTACGCAATAACTAGATCTAGACGTAGACGCTAAGATCTAGATTTAGACTCTAACTTCTCTAAAATCAATTCCAAAAATAAATTTCTATATTAGGACTAAACTATTTCAAGACTTATTTATTTTATACAAAATCTTTGTTTGGAACTGGCTAATTTGGGATAAAAAATTTAATTTGAAAGAATAGGCACATTCGCGTAAGTTAAGATTTTAAAATACGTGTTTCATTCTCCGTAATTTATAAGGTGCCTAAATAGCGGAGATGTTAGTGTACTATAAACCACGCAGGTTGTGCGGGTTCGAGACACACCAAGTCAACTTGGTTCATATATTTTTTTTTATTATGCTCGGGCTAAACTTAAAAAAAAAAATTCTTTTAGGAATCTAGATCTAGATTGTCGGGTGTCCGATAGGGCACTTCCCGGCGCCGCAGGCGCTTCAAATTTGGCAGGATCTTGCCTTGGGGCGACAGAACACGGGGGCCGGTTGGCCGAAAAGTCTACGATGAGGGGGTCAAAACTGACCTCGACTGACCGGTACCTTATATGAGCTATAAATCGAAAAAAAATGTCCACGGAGGAACCTCTTCATAACTCTTGAGGTCGTAGACCGACCCTCGGGCGAATTAATTAAGCATGCAAATTCTCAATGTTTTCGAAAGCCTAAGCGAAGCTGGGCAGCATGCCTAGTGTTCATATAATCCACGATGTTGGTTTGATAAACTATATTTTAATATTCAATTTAAGTTGAAAATATTTCAATTTTTGTAAGTTGAAGAAGTTGTACGTTCAGTTTCTCTTAGGTTAAACAATGTACTGTATATCTATGTGTTTTTCTACCAAACACCCTATTAAATTTAGACATATCTCTCGTACGCTGGGAACTAAGGCTCCAGTTTTGAATATTTAGATATATATGGGTATTTTGGGAATGTTTATAAATACAGTCAAACAATTTAAGCAGGCTTATCCCTTAGCCCACGTTCACTAGTTTTATTAAAAAGAGTTAATCGCTACAGAAAATGGATTTATTTTTGTTCGAATAAATACACATATATATGCTTGATGATGTTTTCTTAAACTATCCCCGACTTTCCACTCTATTTGCTGTAAATACTCAGTAAGATCTCACTTTACCTAAGTATAACCGAGTAGGAAGTGACGGGCAAGTGTCCATTTGGGAAAACAACCTTCGGGCAAACGGCATTGGCAAGTGTCTTCAGGGGAAAAACCGGTCTCCCAACCAACATAATACCATTACAATGTCTAAAATATACATTTATTAACTGATTTGACTCACTCGTGTTCTTTGTAAACAGTGTTTCTTTCAGACTTTTTTCTCCGGGGGGGCACTTAATATTTTCGGGGGGGGGGGGGGGCGGTCAACATTTTCCGGTGGGGCGGACACTAGTAAAAGTATATGTTTACTATATAAATTCCATCTTGTTCGGGAGGGGGGGGGATGGGGGAGGGCGGTAGGCTCTGCCCCCCCCCCCCCCCGAAGAGATGCCTGAAAGAAAGTATATTTTTATGCACCTAATCTACCTCTGCTTACTTTTTCTTGAAACCTATTATCCTCTTTTGAGTATAAGAGCAATTATGGCAAGTACTAGACTAACTATCAAGATTTTTATATTTATAATCCAACAGCAATATCACACATCGTTATACAGAGTAGCAGAGTTTACAGGGACTAAATATAGAGACACCAATACTAACTTAATTTAACATTAGTGATTCTGTCTTACAAGAAAAGTTCGAGGTCGTTCATACATTAAATTATGCGTGTATTAGATTTTCCATTCAAAACTGCGTCTAATTTTAACATATCAGTTTCTGCTGGTATGTGTTTTATCGTTAAATAATGTAAAGAGAAACAAAACAACGTTTTTGTGCTGTACAAGGTTGTATTCTCTCTCGGCTTCTCAGTTTGTGATGAAAGAAGTTTTTCTTTTTATCGGGGTGGGCGTACATATATTTCGAGTGTGTGTGGGGGGGCGGGGCTGTTTTATGTATAAAATGTCTAAATCAATTGTTTTTGTTTGGGGAGGGGGTGGAGCTATGCCATTCTCCCCATCCACCGTCACCCCGGACAAAGGTATGCCTAAAAGAAAATTTGAATAAAGGAAGTGAAACAGTAGGTGTTCAAATTATTTATTTACAACGTAATAGTTACTACAATTAAATAATACAAAACGGTAAATGACATTAGAATGAAGTTTAGTCATGTCATTCGATATAAAATGTTCCGTTGTACGTGGATGTCTCATTTGTTGGGATCTCTATCTGATCGTAGGTTGAGTTTATTTCCGGATAGTCGTAATGGTCCTCGACCGCATAGTTCAAACCCACCTGGGAGTTTAAAACTGCGTTGTTGCTTTGTGGTGGTCTTGGGGTATTTAAAACTGCGTTGTCTCTTTTTGGTTGTCTTGGTATGAAATATATTCTGATAACGCATTTACCTGAAACACAAATAAAAAATACATAATACAATAATAAAATACACTGGAGCCACAACCCTCACCCCCACCCCACCACCCCCACCCGAAAAAAGGATTTAAAAAATCAAAAGTAAAAAAGTTAAAAATAAATCTAAATTTGGAGTTAATACATAATTAGGCCGCGGCTAACGCCATTTCGTCCAAGTAATTGAGCACTGCTCAAGTAATCAGCTTATGAGAAACCGGAAATAGAGTAAGTACCACAACCGATTACAGTAAATCGATAACTTGTTCTAAAAAACTAGAAATTGCAAATAATAAATAATTATGGAATTTCCTACATCTAACTGAAACAGTATTCACGTTTTCGTTTTTTTACAGACAGACACACACACACACGCACACAGATTTTTTATATTGACAAGATTGTTAAAATAATTGGATTTTTTCGACTCAGTATGGTGTTAAACGTACATATTTGTAAAAGAACTAGAACCCCCTGTCAGTGCTTGATTTACGTATAAGCTAAATAAACTATAGCGTTTCCTAATTTATTTTACTAATTAGCAATATATATGACATAGTTAAATATACTGCTTTGGTAACGTATATACTGTTTGGGCTCATAGTGAGGTCCCATATCTCAAATAGCTTACATCCTAAATATAGCCCTGCTACTAGCCTCTCACACTACATATAATAAACGCCGGCTAACAAGGACATAGGGAGCCAACCAGGTCCTTCTGAGCATGATTTATCAAATATATTTTTTTCTTTATTTGGTGGACGATTAGCCTACTGTTAAATTAATTGGAATAATGTACACCTTAATTAATCCTATATTTAGAAGTAGACAGACATTTGCACAACAAAAATGACATGGATACAGTTTTCGTTGGTGTATATTCAAGAGTGCTCATATTTGAAAAAAGACACATCTTGTAGCTAGTTACTAACCTTTCTTTTTAAAGCAGTACCAAGAAATAACTGAGACTAAAACAATCACTAATACAACAGCTATAGTGCCAGCAATGATGATGCCGATTTGTACATCACCTAAGTCAAAAAATAATATTCAAAACGTTTTTATTAAAGAATCACCTTGGACAGTTTTGATATCTGCACTTTAAAGCTAATGCTCCCTAATTCATCTTCTTTGCTTTTTACAAGTTTTATTCAACTCTCTTCCTCTATCTGTTGTGCTTAGAGCTTTGTTATCGATCGAAAGTGCTGAGCAAAATTTCAACCATTTCTATTTGACCTATTCGTTTCAAACGTGGCACGTGGATCAAGACCAGATGACAATGCAGTCTGAGTTCTTCTTCTTCGTTCATAGTGTTGGAAGTGATCCCCTCCAACACGTGCCAACTGTTTAAGCGCCACTGACTTCGATTTCAGCTCGCTTTTTTTTTTTGGATTTGTCCAACTAATAAAAACTTCAAGGCAGCAGTTGTTTGATTTTGGAGTTGTCTGTCCCCCACCTAACATTAAGTGGGCATTTGTTTTTTTAGTCCCATAATTATATTGTATTAACAATTTTGAAGTAGTTAAAAAATGCATAAAAAACGTTTTAATAACATGCCTTTATGTAATAATCCACTAAAAAGAAGAAAATAAATGATTTTTCCTTAAATATATAATAATGAACTACTTTTTAAATAACTTAAATTAAAAACATGCGCCGCTTCTTAAATTCGAGTAAATGTTCTCAATGCCCACGTTTAGTTTTAAATATTAAAAAAGTAGTACATATATATTAGTACATATACATTAGTACTCTATATATTTAAAGGAAAAAAATATCTTCTTGAAAATTTGTATGCATTTTTAGAACTCTGGAGAAATATAATTACCTTTAAAATTATGCTTAGCTATTACCAACAGCGAATAAAAAAAACTCAACATCCAATATTTTAATGATAGCAAATTTTAAAATACAAGCTTTCAATCTAGAAATGATTTAGTATAAATGGTTATATAAACCACATATATTTAAACTTGACGTATAGGTCTGTCTGAAATTCTTGTTCCGTTTGTAATATTCTACAAAACAAGCTTAAACTTTCCTTGGCATATTGCAATCACTGTTTCCTAAACTACAAAAACTTTTAGTGCTTCTAATAATACAGAAATGTACTCACTTGTTTGACTGGTATCAGCTATCACAGCTTTGGTCACATTGGTGGAAAAACATGAGGTTGTTGATGTTTTTGTTGTACGATAAGTTGTAGTCGTAGCCACTAGACAAATTAAAAAAAAAACAACCAAGTGTGACTATGATTTTAATTATATTATTATGTACGTATTTACTAATACATGTACCAACATGACTTGCGGAGGAATAGAAATTGCGGAACGAAAACAGCAATCAAATAGTAAATTTATTGCTTTTTGTTAATTTTTAAAGCAATCAATGTACATATATTCACACTTACCAACATTCACATTAACTTCTCTGCTTATTGTGTATAATACACCCAATACAACATTCGAAGCTGTGCAGCTAAGGAATAAAATAATTATGTAGGTAGTTGTTTGAGGGAGGGAGTTCGATTAAACTAAATAACTCAACACGACAGTAAAAAAAAATAAAACGTTTTTTAACGATGCCTTTATACGAAGTCATACTGTACGATAGAGAAAAAAATACTATTTTCTCTTTGGACTTATCATCTGGAAAGAAAATTTACTTAACTTACTTGTATGTGCCATCATCCAGGTCAAGTCTGAGATTAGCCAGAACAATTTTAGAGACATCTCCATCCTGTATGCCAGTTAATGTCCTGTTGACGTCATCCTCTTTAGTCCAGGTGTAGCTGGGTTTAGGATTACCATCAGCATAACAGGTGAGTGTTGTTGTACCACCTTCATAGTTCATAGACTGGGGTACACTGTTGACTGTAATACCAGACACACCGTCTGTAAAATTAAAATGAATTTGAAGAAACTTAATTGTCAGCACGCTTTTTAAAACAAGTTAATAAAAAGTTAAGTGACAATTTAAGCGCAATTTCCTTATGTTATCCATAACAATTTTAAATTTTTTGTGACCGAACGAAAGGATATTTTTTTGCGTTAAAAAAAAAGACAACTATATTAACCTATATCAACGGAAATAGTTTTATTTTAACGAGAAGGCCTACACGATGCTCAGTTAAAAAAAGTAGTAAATAGCATCCTAGGTCCTAGGACCTTTAACACAGGTGCTTTGACCATAGGAGCTTTGACCATAGGGAGTTTGACCACAGCGGAGCTTTGACCATAGGGGGTTTGACCATAGGGGGTTTGACCACAGCGGGCCTTTGACCATAGCGGTGCTTTGACCATAGGGGGTTTGAGCATAGGGGGTTTGACCATAGGGGGTTTGACCACAGGTGTTTTCTCAGCAGAGGTTCTTTGATCACAGGTGGTCTATCAACGGGTGTTTGATCACAAGCGCTGTGTCCGGCTTTGATCATAGGTGTGATACATTTAACACGATTTTATACATGTTTCTTGAGAGTACGTTAATAGAAATTAACATGTATTTAAAAAAGCCAAGAACTATATTTTAGTCTCCACATAAAGGCTGGTGCTAGACCTCATAGATTTATTTTAAATATAAATGAAACACAAATAATGCGACATATAACAAGTTTCACAAATAAATAATGTAGAAGTACTTGAAAATACATAGCATATATAAAGGATAAAAAATGATACAAGACTTGCCAACAATATAGTCAAAGATGTAATACATAAAATGGTTAACTAAATGACAGATGTGCTATAGTACGCAAATATGTCAGTACATCTGTTTGACCATATTATTACATCATGTCGAAATTTAAAATATAATTTAGCAACTTTTAAAATGATCCTTACAACATATGGACAGCACTGGACAAAACACCTGAGATCAAAGACCCTATGTGGACAAAACACTTATGATCAAAGCCGGACACAGCGCTTGTGATCAAAGACCCGTTGATAGACCACCTGTGATCAAAGACCCTCTGCTGAGAAAACACCTGTGGTCAAACCCCCTATGATCAAAGCCCCTATGGTCAAAGCACCTGTGGTCAAAGGTCCGCGCACCTCATCCTAGGCCTATACGATGCTAAGTTTAAATGTTCTTCCTATGCCTACACGATGCTCAGTTTAAAAAAGTAGTAAATATTTTTTGTGACCGAACGAAATGATATTTTTGAAAACTTTCTTCGGCAATATTGCTCTAAATTATGGCAGGAATCGATTGGTAAATGTTTCAAGTCGCTAAGTGGTCTGGTTGCCGAGATATGAGCCAAAAACTGCCTTTTTTTCGAGGTTTTTTGGCTTTTCCGGGAAATCCACGAAGGAATTCCGGGATTTTTTTTTTTGGCCCACAATCATCCTCGGAACTTGCTTAACATATTTGCTTTGGAACTAGTCCTCGATATTGCTTCGTTGAGGAGGAGATACGACTTAAAGCTGCGGACACACATCCATCCATTCATTCATAGATCCAGAAATGACGAGTTAATAATCGCAATTGTCCAGTATGGAAATTGCGCTAAAAATGTTTCTGTTATTGAACAATATAGAGATTTCTGCTATTTAAATTACAAAGTCAAAAAATGTAAGATAATCAGAGAAGAAGAAGAAGAAGGGGTAATTAGGGGGAAATGCGATATTAACAATGAACTATAATATTACATACTCTAGAGCGAAGAAGTGATTGGCTGAATGGATGAATGTTGTTTTAACGCAGTAACCTGTCCCGAGTTCTAATGTTTACTCTTCGTGGTTTGAGCTGTGTCGTGACGTTATCTCTTTACGGTTTGTACTTGTTTTTGTATAAATATGAGTGACAGCGTGGATCGGGGCGTCAGTTTAGTACGTCCATTCTTCAGTTAAGTGTAGTTTGGTTCTGTGTATAATAAGCATGTCTTTACTTGAACTATATTCTGGTTAAAACCAGTGTTTCTTCCAGATTTCTTTCTCCGGGGGGGGGGGGGGGGGCCTTGAAGTGTTGGGGGGGGGGGGGCGGAGTAAAATTTTCGGGGGGAAGGGGGGCGAACACTGTTAAAAGTATATATATTCTATATAAATCCCTCTCCCCCGCCGAAGAGATGCCTGGAAGAAACTGGTTAAAACAGCTCTGTCTTCACTCGGACAATATTCTGTACCTTTGTCTAACCTTGGCGTTGAAATATGACTTTCGGATTATATTAATATATAGAACGTTCTATAGTATAACATTTATGTTTTACTTCTATGTTATTTGTTTAGAATAGACTGGGGTTGTATTGATAGTGTAGATTGGCATTAACCTTTTGGTATTTACTGTTGTAACGATCTTTTGTTTTATTAACCTTTTAGTGTGTTTTTTATGTTTTGCCCGTCGCACTGGATTACCCGTAAAGGCGTGTCCATATTTGACAACGTATTCATTATTTGATTATGATTATATGATGACGCGCTTGTGACGTAGAGCCCTCCCTCGCTGCACGCCCAACATGACCATTATGACGCGTGTGGATAGATCTGCATACTAATTTGGTCCAAATTTTGACTAATTCATAAAAAATTAATTAGGCATCCAATTAAGTCAAATTTAAGGTCATAATGCATTGTCTTCATGTCTTGACCCACGTACCAATTACGAACCGTATATGTCAGTTAGAAGTGTCCGAATGTTCGCTCCGACGTTTCGATCTAGACAGGAAACAAGTAAAAAGCTTGTAAAAAAAGGTTTGATCCGCGTTGTGAACAAACAACAAATTTACACAAACACCGGTATTCCGGTTTTTTTTTTGGTACTTTTTTCAATAATGGATGTTTTATTAATTGTTTCATCCTCGATAATTAATTTTTGCATATATAATTGTAAAGGAAATTAAAAGATCAACGAGAAAGATTTTCTGTAATGTTTCTACAAAGAACCCACAAACGCAGTGCTTACCATTTAGTAGCGTTATGACAGTATTCATTAAACAAAAAGTTAGGTATCTGATTGCATTCATGTTTAGTATGTCGACAATACTTTTCTGATTACAAACATTCTTACACAGTATGGAGATAGTATCAGTCTGACTACACAAGTTAAGACTTGAACATTCAGTTTGTGACACTGGGAAGTCTGTGTTTACTACATAGCAGGCCAGGCTTAGGTTCTGGAAGGTTCTGTCGGCCACTAGACTTGTTCTACTCTCCCAGCGTTCTGTACAGGAGTCATCTCCTGGCTGGAGGGCTACTAGACAAAGGAAGTTATTGAAACAATTAAAAGTTAACTAGACAAAACAATGAAATATAAACACATTTTACTAGACTAAAATTAAAATAAACATGGATAGATCAGACTAAACAAGTAAATAAGGATGAAATAAATTAATAACCACTCACACATTTATTAAATATTATATCAAACAAAGCGCTTCTATTAAAAAAATATATTATTACCTTTTACATTGGTCTATTGTATGCAGTGTTACTTAAGTTTAACGAAAAGAAAACAAATAAATTCAACAAGAATTCGATTTCTAAAATATTTCATTAATAGCAAAATAAAATTAAGCACCTAATGGTAAGTGACTATCCATATTAAATATCTTACGCGATTTAGTAGTAACTTGTTGGTTAATGGCTGTGGTGATATCAACTCCATTACTGTAATACTTCCATTGTATGGAACCTTTCCCTGGCCGTCCCAAATTAGCATTGCAAGTGACATTTATAGAAGATCCTTCAACGATTCCATTCTGTGGCATTACACTTGTAAAGGCTGGAGACTTAGGTGGTACTATAAGAAAAAAAAGAAAGAGTGTCCTGGATTTTGTGTTGTATATTGAATGCTTATTTAGAAAAGACTGTTGATTTGTGCTAGGACATGGGACTTGATCGAATACACAGCTGAAGCGTGCATTAAGGTACACTTTTTTGTGTGGCAAAAATGCTCTTTGAGTCAAGCAGCACATTTATGTAGTTGTAGCTACAGAATTTATGGTTTTTGGTATGTCTCGTAAGACACAAGGTCCCTTAATATTGTGTTCGTTTTTTTGTAATAACTGACTTTATGCATCATTAAACGAATGCAATGGATAGTTAAAAAGATATTTTTAATAGCAATAATTATTACAGCTGCCCGTAATGATACTGGGTCCACAATGTGGCCCCTTGGCCTGGCGTGTTCCATTAAGAACTTACGAAATCGCAACGTTATCTTATCTAGTTGTTTTATTTATCCACAGGCTGGTCGGCTGTAAAATACAATTCACAAACTTCCTCAGATCTGAGTGATATGACACATTCATTCAGACACATACAATGCTACAGTTATATTATACATTTACTGCATATAATAAATATTTTTTATTATACTATTACAATTATAATACATTTGCCATACTAAAGTAGACATTATCATTTAACTGTACAATTAAATAAAAAAGATTTCAAATACCTTCACAAGGAAGCCACACAGTCCTTATCTCTACATACGGTGCAAAGTTATAACAATAGCTTTCTCCGTGGGGAATAAGTGAAGTAGCACAAGAATATGTTTGCTTATATTTTTTTGGAATATGCCGTAGCACCAAAAAGCGAGTACTTCCAGAGAGAATAGAAGGTAGAGTGAAGGGATAGCTGTATCCATACCCTACAGGTCACATGACTGACTCCGCCTTCATAACCGCAGTCCGAGATCGGAGCCAGGTCAGCGCAACAGTACTGGACTCAATATCCAGGGGTGTACGGTTACCAGTGGGGTAGTAAGAATGGTGGAGTGGTGGGGTGGGGAGAGATGTAGAGACAGCATCTATATATATACATATATATATATATATATATATATATATATATATATATATATATATATATATATATATATATATATATATATATATATATATATAATTCTCTTATTGGAGACGTTAGAAAACAAGCTGTAAGCGCGCCTTGCATTCCCCTCTCTTCCTCTCTAGGAAGTCTGGTAAGCTGTGGTTCACGCTAAATGTTTACAATCGTAGAGCCGGATTCAGTGACGGCTATTAGGGGCAGATAATTTAGTTTAAAACGATTTTAAACTTAGGGGAGGTAGCTAAGAGGAAGCTGCTTTCACGGGGGGGGGGTTAGGGGTTGGGGGAAAGAGGGTGGGGGGGTTATCGTCCTTAACGACTAACTGATAGTGTTTTAAGCAAATAATTTTAGTGGCAGCATTAATACTGTCGAATTCACAAATTATGAATTACTGAAAAGTAGAAAATAAAACAACTAAATAGCGGCGTATGTTACGCCGTGGTCGGTTCGTGATAGATATTTAGAATATTTAGACATTATTTTTTAACCTGAAAGCCGACGAAGAAGAACGGATCGTAGCTACTGATCAGCGTTTTAAACACACACAAACACACACACACAAACACACACACACACACTCGCAAACACACACACACACACTCACATACACATACACACACACACACGCAAACACACACACACACATACACACAGACACACGCGCACACACACAACCGACGCGCGCGCACACACACACACAAATTGGTCATATACGTATTTCAATAAAAATAAACGAAATTTTAATTATTTTTAAATTAAAGTAATAATTGCTTATAAAACTTTAAATGTCGACTTACTATTTAAATGTATTTCGTTATAACAAAAAAGCAGAAGATAAAAGCAGTTTGTTTTATAATCGTAAGATTTCAAATGCACTGAAAATGGAAAGGCTAACTTGCTTTTAATTAGACAAAAACTTTTAGCGGTTAAGTGTGTACGATACTATATTAGCAGCTGATGCTTTTTCAAAACAAAGCAGGTTTGTTTATGTTTTATTTTTTTTCTGTGCAGGTATATTTTTTTTTTTTATTATACAGTTGTTTTTTTTAATATTTGTTTTAGCATTTAATTATTGCTTTATTTATTGTAATATAATCGTTAAAATGATTTAAGTTTTGTATACAATACGTTTAGTTTGGTACCATATCAGTACATAAATTGCACATCAACCTTGAACTTATATATTTTAGTCTTGTCATACAGTTTGTAATAGTTGTGATAGTTATATCGTCAAGTCTAATAACTATCTAAGAGACAGAAATGGCGAGTTTTAAAAAATGATACACATAAACACACACACACACACACATATGCTATACCTATATAAGTGTTGTGTGTGCATGCGTGTGTAATTTTTAATGTACACATTAGCAAAATAAACGTGACATTTAAACAACTTACATTACATTTGTATAGACCACAATCACCTTCATATTGAAAAAGAAGTTCCCAAATCCTTTATAAATAACCATACCTATTTTGTTACGTTTTGCGCTCTAAACAGTTAGCAATAAAAAATCAGAAAAGAAGGAGGCATATTAATGATAAAGAAGGTGCTTTTAAAGAACTTTGAGCCAAAAGACATTTTCAAAATCAAAACATTTATCGTGATCGAGTCGGTGAAGCTCATGGTTGCTAAACCGAAACGTCGTGAGTTCGAATCCCCGGGCAGATGAGACTCGGTTGGATGTGATAGCAACTCTTCTAGGAGAGACAACTCCAAAATCAAACAACTGCTGCCTTGTAGTTTGTTATGGGCTTGACAAAACTATGGAAGCACATCCAAAAAGAAAAGCAGGGTGAATTCAGAGTCAACGGCCCATGTTGCGTAACAAATTTGTGTTGGAGGGAATTCCTTCCAATATTAAAAATTAAGAACCAAGAAAAAAAAAAAAAAAAATATATATATATATATATATATATATATATATATATATATATATATATATATATATATATATATATATATATATACATATATATATATATTTGCGATGGGTCCACTATTGTTCCCTATGGTCTCGATATAAAAATGTTTTCGTTCATAACTAAATTGGAAGCTCCAAAGAGAACATTTGTTAAGGTGTTGGTGCTTTATTCCAAAATGCCTTGAAGATGTGGACATGAAATATTTATAAGTCAAGCATTTTCATCTATGTGTTAGAACTAGCCAATACTATTTTTTAGCTGAACACGTTAGCCTGAAACTTTAGGTTATGGGGAATCTTTAACTATCTTGTTCTCCGAATATAATTCCTTAACCTAGAAGCCATATTGAGATTATTTCTCAAAAAGATGGTTGCTAATTGATTTGGTGAAAGAACTTGTTTTGTCAACTGAAGAGGACCAAAAAAAATGAGTTTGGAACAAATTATCCAAGATAAATTATGTTTCCTGTGTACCATATGTTTTTGAAAGTGAAAAACTACAAAGTTTATAATTTGATGATATCAAAAATGACTTTGATCGATTAAAAGAAATAAAGAACAAACAGTATTTTAACTACCTAATCTTATAACATGTTTTAGGAGATCGTACGGTAATAATATAATAAGTAACTCTTACAAGTGATACGTGCTCAAATTAGATTAAAAATTATACAAATGTGATGCTATAAAAAATAAATGGGGAGTGATCTCTCCTAAACTTTCTTCAATATTCTTTTATAACACTACGGGGGATGGCAACTTGGGATATAGACAATATTTTAAATCCATTTTTTATTACTGCAAGTTTTTATAATAGAACAGAATCTCGTAGAAAAAAGAATTGCACACCAAGTGAACACCAAACAAAATGTGCATAATAGTGCGGACTATTATTTGTACTTTATAAATTCACATGCGTTTTTTTTTTTGAGAAATCGAAAATAGCGTAAATTACTACTTCTGATCAACGGAAATTACTCAAAATTTGTTAGAAGGCATAACATTATATCTTTTACATATATGTGAAATTTCATTTATCTATCTGAAATAGTTCTCAAGTTATAGGCTTTTAAAAATAAATTGAAAGTAGAAAAAGTTCCACAGTTATCGAAAATCGCTGTAAGGTTAATACTGATCTACAAATTTGTTATAATACTTATATATGAAATTTCATCAACCTAGCTGTAACGGTACTCAAGTTATCGTGTTTACAGACACACATACATACACACACATATACACACACACACACACACACAGACATACGGACAAGATTGCAAAAGTATGCTTTTCCGACTCAGGAAGGTGTAAAACGTCGAGATTTGCCAAAATCTCGATTTTTATTTCTGCACGATTACAAAACTTTCTCTATACTCTGTATATACGAGACAGTAATTACCATTGGTACAGGTCTTGTAAGTCTCAGTCTCCGCAAGTAAAATTCGAAATCTCGAAAGCCAGTAAGGGATATACATTTCCGAGCCAAATTAATTATGGGAATCATGATCCCCATTTTTAAAAAAAACATGGCTTTTTTTTTCTAGGCCTCACTTCGAGGTAATAAAATCACCAAGAGTTCCTTAAATAAAACAATACGGTTGGGAACTAATGTATTTGCAAGAAGCTTTTCTGAATATAAAATTTTAAATAGATTTTTTTTTTAAATGTAGTAGTATTTCTGCTATTAATAATATTATATTATAATATTGTAACTACGTTTAGGACAAATTGCTACAGATTCGAATAACTAATAACAAACTGTTTGCTTCTTTGAAAAAAAAAACAATATCCCGTAGGCTATGCTTTTCTTTAAGCTAGCCTACATCTTGTAGTCTATCATTATCATTTTTTACGATTAAAAAAAACATTTGCAAGTCTTATTACTTTGTGTGAAAGAAACGTAGTTACTATCCCTTTTTATGCCTGGCTGGATTTCTATATTATTCTGTTTAAAACATTAATCCAGTTTTAATTATCGTTCAAAATTTACTTTATTTATTAACTGTAAAATGCAGAAAATTATAATTAAAAATAAATAAACATTAAAAACTAATTTTGTTTTCCGAAGTTCGGCAAATTAACATTAAAGATTCATGAAGAATGAGGTAAATATAAAGGTCAGCCTCTTTACCTCAGTTCTTTAAAAAAAAAATTTTGAGCAAAAAAAAAATATGTACCCTATGAGATTCACATGTATTAACTAAATTTGTATAACAATAGTAACATATTTATCTAGCGAAAAGGTTACCTTTGATGTACAAAACTGGAGAATTAGTTTTAGCACTCGTAGAGCCTGTGTCAATATTTAGATATGAAATGCTGCAGAAATAGCTTCCTTCATCCATACATTGCGTATTTTGAATTAGCATAGTAAAACGTATGGAAGTACGTGCAGATGTGTCTTCAGATAGGCGACTGTGACGATCAGCGAGTTCTGAAACATTTCTATTAATTACATAGGAGTAAAAAGCTTTCAAACCCGATCCAGAGTTGAAATTAACTGTTAGGCTTAAAGCTACTTCTCCGGACCCAGGCCTCCAACTACACTGTAAGCTGACATTGGTGTCTTTAACCACACTGGTAGATGGAGAAAATGTTCCAGTCACATCCAAGGAAATTGCACACGAAAATGCTGCAACGAAAGTGAAATGTTACATTTCTTGTAAAAAGAAAACTAAACTCCAGTAAATGCCCAATTAAAATAACTTTGAAGTATTTAACATTACTTGTGAGCACTTTAAGTAGTGTGTGGGGAGGGCTGCGGTAAAAAAAAAAATCCCTGGACATAATCCCCCCAACTCGAAATTAACCCAACCCCCTGAGAAAGAAACACCCGTGACATACCTCACCCCCCCCCCCTCGATAATAACCTCCCGACTGAGGTTCATATAAGGAAATAATAATGATAAGCTTCAACTCAAATGAATTTTATCTTAGTAAAAAAACTAGGAAGTACACCTATTAATGGGGATTCCCCTAGCTAGTATTACCAGCGCAAGAGATAGCTAGTATCTACACACTAGTGTTCTGTTATACAACGAGAAAGTCAAATGCTTACCTATGTGTATAGACATGCATGAACGTATGTGTGTCTGTTTATATTTTATACATTACTCTACCATTTCTCAACTGGCTACATTTCGATATATTCACGCGAAGGTTCTGGCTTTATTTGTTTTAATTTTAATTGCACCCCTCCCCCTCCCCACGCTACCTACTAATATATAAGAATTGTAAAATTATTCGAGTTCTAATCAAACGAAATTTATGAATGTGTTATGCAGGATTATATAATATAGCATCCTGATATCCGAACAGTTCTCACTCATAGAGCGACCTAATAAACTGACTAGGCTACATTCGGTGATTCATTTTTTTGTAGTTAAACAGATTTGAAAGGTATTTGTATTCCATATTAACATAAGTAATGAGTTTTCTTTCTCCTTAAATCCTTTTAGAAAGAAAAGTTTCATAATTTACAATAAAAAACAAATGTATTAATTAACTTCAAGCTGTTAAATCTTACCCAATACAGTAATCAATAGGCTTTTAAACATGTTTTCATTATTTAGGGAACACAGCCGTATTTAAAGGAAGCATTGTTTGTTTGATACAATCTTGAACTGTATTCATACAGTGTAGCAGAAAACTGAGTCCTTTATCGCTGTAGGCAAGTTTATAATGGATATCCGTAACACATCATTATACACAGCATTGGATTTTAATGGATAAACAAATGGAATGTTAGCTGTAATAGAACATAATACCATTCTTTCTGAAGGTAAAACGAGAGCTTTATGATTTAATTATAACTTACGATTTTACTAAATGTTCTGTCTGTGTAAATAAAAAGTATTTTAAACTGCTTACCGTGCGAAACTATAATCACCTGTTCCTTGATAAAGGTAGACGGGTATCTCCAACGTGCACCGATTTTATCCTAGGAAGTGTATTTACTGAATAGCACATTACACACACACGCCTTACCGCTTCGGCTACCTTATGTACACACATATATACATATATATATATATATATATATATATATATATATATATATATATATATATATATATATACACGTTCTAGTTCTACACTTCTTATGTCACTTTAGCTAAAATAGCGACTGCTGCCCCGTTTTAGCAATAATGACATTCACTTAATGTGGATATTTACGTGGTATGGTGTGATGTTAGATAGTTGTGTTTTGATGTTGGTCTTTTTTTTTCAATTAATTCATAATACATTAATTATAAATGTGATGAAGTGGCCTAGCGGTAGAGAGCTGGACTGCTAACCCGTAAGTCTCAGTAGACCGTCGCTGAGTCCACCCAACTCTGATGGGTACCTAACTCACTTTAGAGTAAGTAAATGCTGCTGGAAAAGTGCTGACCATAATATCTCTTCATATGCCTAGGTCACAGAAACAAGTGAACTCTACTTCACTTGCCCCGTAGACCATCAAGTGTGCAAGAGATTTTTACTTACTTTACTTTACATTAGTTATAACAACTGACTGAGATTTTTTTTTTATTTGTCTTTAAAAAAACATTGTTAATGTCTTAAATTGGTCAAATGATAAATGACTAAATCATCCTTTTTTATTTTAAAACAATTATTATAACACTGTGACCTACTTAGGTCTAGTAATGTTTTATTTTTAGTTTTGTTATAATACCATATATGGTTGGTGGTGCAACAACCGGTTTTTTTCCGCTGTCTTACTAGAGAATCTTAGACTCAGAAATTTTCCATCGAGAGATGATTGATTGTTTCAGACCAGATGACCACCTCAACCAATGGTCTTACGATCTGAAGGTTACCTTCCATGTTACCTAAGTCTATAAATAGATCGCCCACATGTGTATTATACAGGGGGGGGTAAGACGAAGCCCCCCCTCCCCCCCCCCCCCCCGAAGAGATGCCTGGACGAGACTCTGGGCACGGAGGCCTTTTTTACCTACGTTTTCTTTAACTTGCTTTCGCGTCTGTTTGTTTGTCTTTCCATCAAATCTTGCGATCGAAATTTCGGGCACTTCCCAGTTAGCTAGCGCGCTGAAATTTTCAGGGAAGCTTTGTTTCCAATGACAATACAATAGTCTATTATTATTATTACTAAATTGATCCATGGAAAAATTTTATTGATCATTTTAGACTCCTATTGATTTGTACAAAAAGGGACATAACCTAGTAAATGTAATTTGATAAAAACAAAGTTCGGTACTTTCCCTCTTCTGGCTTATCAGAAAACGTGGGGTTTTTTTTTTAAAAATTAATGATAATTATTTCAAATTGGCCGTTTTAAAATAAACACGATTAGATAAGGGAAATAACGCAAATAAAATATTGTTAGAAAGCAGACTGCTAGAATTAGGCTATATTTAGATTTTGGCAATGCCTAGTTTACCCGGTTTATTTTGTTTGCTTCAACTACTAGAATGAAAGAAATGGAGATTTTGTAAAAATCTAAATCTTCAGGTAAATCTTCGGTATTCTATCGTTTTAGGTACGTAAAATCGCCCACGACTAGTAAAGTGAAAAACAGGTGACTCTTAAATTTTAAAAATTATTTCACATTTGGAGGAGGATTTCATGATTTGTTTTGAGAAAATACAAAAAAGTTTCCTTGTTTCATTTATGTACTTGTTTTTAAACAACTGAATTAAAACTTTTCAGTATTAAATAGACACTAGCGATGTTTCCAACAGATGCAACCATGCTCATTTACTATAGCAGCCATCTTGTTTATTTTGTTTTATTGTAAATTTATATCGCAAGATTCAGGAGAAGCCACTCTAACTTACAGATGGACGCTTTTTAATAAAAAAAAAATGCAAATCCTGCTCGCAAACACTACTGTTTAAAGTTAATTTCTTGCCTATATTGATATATTTATTAAATAGCCATTGATTTAGGTTTATTACTCATTTATCTATAATAATTGACACAAATATATCACATAAGGCCCTACTTCTATTAAAGCCTTGACAATGAGGTAACTTTTTCGTACATTACTAGCCGCGGGCGATTTTACGTACCTAAAACGATAGATTACCAAATCTTCAGGTAAATAGCGAATCTAGACCTATAAATATAAAGTTAAAGAATTAATTAAGTATTATATTAATTATATTTGGTAATCTCACGTCATAGCGTTGGATTAATTAATATTAATATTAGACATTAGGCCTAATATTTTTATTTTATTTTTTTAGTCATTCAGTCATTCATTAGTATTAGATATTTATTAGGGCCTACTCAGATTATTTTTAAGACAAGGGTGTCGGGAAATTGCAAAATGTCAAAGCGGTAAACTGCGAGAATTGCGCAAAAAATTATCGGTCATGTGACATTATTGCCTCGCATTTTACCACTACCCGATACTTACGCTGTCTGCGAAAATTTGACCGCAACCGATTAACAGTGATATTTAATGCAGACTTCAAAGATTTTTGCATTGTTAAAACTTCCGATTTTTCCATCACCAGACATTCTGATGATCTGTAAACTTCACTATCTTTTGTGTCAACTTAAAATACCACCTTGCTCAAAACCACCTATAATACAGCAGACGATAGTTCAACTTATTTCTTTTGTATGTAACACCGAGGCCGCCTGCCGCCACAAACATGTATTATTGCAAAGAAATTTTGTTTTATTACGCAGCACAAAGCAGAGGCCTACCGACCCTTCCCGGCGCCCGGGGACAATCTTTTCGATTTGCTTGGCTTTTTAGGGGTCCCACAGCCGACCATAATTAATATTTTTTAAATTTTATTTTCGAGCATTTTTTGCCTTGATGATTGGTTTGTATTCACATTTCCTTTTGACAGCCAGCATAATGTAGTGTAGAAAAGGAGAACCTCGTGATCAGAATTCATGTCTTGCACAGTTCTTTAAACAGACGGGTGTTTAGGGCTCCAGATTTAATATAATTTGCGATTTTTATTATCGAATTAAGTGTCTTAAGCAAAGGAGTCGGAAGAGTCTAGCTGGCGAGGGCATATCGATGGATTCCCTAGATTGTAGAGCTAAATCTTTTACTTTTTTCTGAAAGCCCGATTCTGATCCAAGCATATATCTTTATTATACTGGAATCCCCAAAAAAATATTTTCACCATCATCAACATGCAGTATTTGATGAGATTTTCTCCTATTGTATGAGGTTGTTTTTTGTTGTTTTTTTTTTGTGATAGCAAAGCGTTCTTGACAGACATATAGAGAAATAGACGGCTTATGGAAAATATTAGATACGTTCCTACTCATTTTACCTCAGATGTCAGATTGACTGAGGACCAGGTCATATGGTGAAGATAAGAGTTTGACAAGGCGATTGTAAGATAAGAGAAATCTGACGAGGCACTAGATAGAAAAATATGTCATACATGCTTCTCCTCTACATACACAGACACCCACAGATATATGTGTGTGCAAAGTATCTTCCAGGAATCTATGGGGGGGGGGAAAGGGCTCCTCCGAAATACGTCTACCGCCCCCCGCCCCCCCCCCCCCCACCCCGAACGAAATCGAACTTATATAGAAAATATATACTTTTACCAGTGTTCCTTCACACCCTCCGAAAATTTTAAGTGATCCCTCCCCGGGTGGGGGGGGGGAAGTCTGGTAAACACATTGTGTGTGATTCTGTGTATCTATGTCTGTGTATGCAACAGAGCAGTTCGTTTGGTTGAATTAATAACTGATATTGGCAAAAAATTAATGTCTAAGATCGCAATAAAGCGTTTGAAAAAGTTTATACTTACAAATAAAAAATATTAAAACCTCCATTTGAACTAAGTAGCAACAAAATATCTTTACTTGTATGTTCTCCTGTGCTGTTTGATTTCTAAAGTCCCCACCGCTGTTGTGTAATCACATCCCGGTTAACGAAAGGTGACATTTGCGCAATAGTCAACGCACCCCTGATTTACATTTCATTGGAATGTTGGCGATATCAATTTTCAAATTCAATGATTGCGTATGATTTTAGAATCTCTTATTCAGATAATTTATTTTCCATTTTTGCGTTGGCAGGACTGTTAACGTTGCATTTATAATAAAGTATGTTGAATGTTTTTTTTTTCTAAAGTTCTTATTAATTTTTTCTTCAATGTAAGGCACAGCTTACTTTTTGGTTTTTAGCCTTATGGTCTACCGGCCCTATGGCTGTCGGCCTTATGTCCTGTCGGCCTTTTGGCTGTCGGCCTTTTGTCCATGTCGGCCTTTTGGATGTCGGCCTTTTGTCCTACACCCCTTTAATATGCAATGAACAAAACAACAGCACAGTTGGTCTTTTTATCTGTAAGATCCAGCTTAAACCATTTAAATTTGGTCATACAACCAATGGTTTGATTTATTTAAGGAAAATGTAGAACAAAATATGTAAGAACCATTAATATCATGCTATAGTTTACTATATTTTGTGGCAGTCATTAAATAAATGAGGAAGTATTTAATTTCGTCAAATTGGCTAATGTCACAATAAACTACATAAAAATGTCAGCCCTCTAAGAAGTTTGAAACGGCAGCTGCTAAACCAACATTTTAAAAAAAATCCAGGTAACAAATTTAAGTGTGGGTCGAGATGTGTAGGGTTATTAGTAAAGAGACCCAAGTCTGGTTTAGTTGTGACTGATGTGTGTAGTGCGGCTGTGTGTTGAAATGCACTAATTGTTGAAAGGGTGTTTCTTGCGTAATTTTCTGACACCCAGTTTACTAGAGTTAGCTACATTGATCACAAACAATATAACAAATATCTAAAAAAATAATTCTCCCCTCCCCCATATCTCTAAAATTGAAGTATAATATGCAACACAAATAAAAGTTTACAAATATGAATAGAAGTCTAATATTTTATGTTATTTAAAACAAAAACAAAAAAACAAATTCTAATAGTTACATTATCTAGTTTTAAAAAATTGTTAGCACCGTTATAATTAAATATAGGTCCATATTTAAAGTTTGTATGAGGTTCCATCCTATTATGATATGATTTCGACACACTTTGACATATCGTTACTTTACTAGGAAAACGTTATTTATATAAAATAATGTGCTACTTTGTGGGGGTTATTAAGTTATTTATCTGATCGTATGTGCAAGCTGACCCGGGTATTAAAATCTACGTTGTCGATATTTTTATGTTTTCGTCTCAAAATGTATTTTGAAATTGCATTTACCCTTAAGAAAAGCAAATACAATTAAGAAGACCATTAATATAAACGGACCTTTTGTTAAGACTCGCTTTCATTCAATTCGACACAATTGTAAACAGTTTTTAAGTCGTTTTATTTAAATTCACGTTTACCACAAGTAACAGACTACATGTTGTCTAACGCGAAAAAAAAACAAAAAAAAAACAAAAACTCCCTCACAATCGTTCACACCGCTTTTATACACGCATAAGATCTTGGTGTACCATTCATAAACACACGGGTTTATACTAAATTCACATACTTCTAGACTATTCTAACATGTCCTACCACAATAGTCCAGATTCCAGATAGTATGATGCACGGATATAGTTTTGGTTCTATTGTAAGAGCATTACCAGTAATTTTGCGCACAATATTTCTGATAGCTGCCGGACAACTAGGACATCGGCCGCAAACAAGTGCCGTCAAACGTCCGTCCACTCGGTCCAGGGTTGATTTCTTCCTCCTCACTCTTCTGTCAGTCTCCAAAATATGTATACTAATAATAAACTAATCATATAGTAGTCTATAAAATGCATACATTAAAACATCAGGAAACTTTTTGATACAAATGTTTGTTTAAGTAATTGTTTGCGATTATTTTTTTTCCAAACTATTTCAACTTCTAGATCTATATTGTGTCTAGAAGTTATGAAATTAGTTGCTATCGGGAGTGAGACAAAGTGGAGTTTTTTGTGATAACTTATTAACCTAAAAAGGATCAATTTTTTTAAATACCTTGCTAAATTAAGCTGTGTTGAGGGTTGAGAACTATACCTACAGCTTTAGGTCTAGTTCTTAATAAAACATAGTGCTTAAATGTTTATTTTGTTAACTTTTACATATGATATTAAGCGCTGATTTATGCCTCGACCCCCAATAATAATGTGTCATTACCTAAAAAGCAGGCACTCCAAAAATAAATTAATTGGTTGTTTTTTCTGAAGAAATACTAGATATTGTGTTTCTCTAAACACATCTTAAAAACAGTACGCTCCACAAAGACTTTCTTTTAGTTTATATATTTATGTTATCAAAATTATTTTTAGAAAGTGATAAATTATTAAGCTTATTAAAACTCAAATCTAATGCAGCTCTCTAATTTTATATACAAAATCATAACAATAATATCCTACATTAAGTACATTAGGTTCTAATGAGGTCAAGATATGTATCTTTTCAGATATTCAAAGACGGTTAAAAAGTAAGAAATAAAACACTCATTGTTCATATCACAAAAATACTTTTTTCAACCAAGTCGCGCACACAAAAAAAAATGTCTCGCTTTATTACGTAATTCCGCATTTTCTTCTTGCAAAATAGCCTCGACATTAATTTCGCTTCCTGCATTTTACCCCACATTTTACATATTTGTCAGAAAGCAAACTGCTAGAACTAGATCTAGATTATATCTTTGTTTTGATTTTTGGTTTGCTTAGCTACATGAGTTTAATTTTTAATCAGATAAAGTAAGCTTGAAAGTAAGTAGGTCACTTAAATCTAGAATTTTATATAGATTTCTAGATCTAGAATCTAAAGATATCAGATCTAGATCTAGATATATTAATGTTAGACTTTTATTAATCGAAGTGTCTATTCACAGTCGACTGTGAATAGCCGTATTCATTGCCATATTCGGCATATTATGATATTGGCTATTCGTATTCACGTGACCGTTTTTGATAGATTTAATAGGGATTTTGGTAAAAAAGCACTAATCTTCATATAAAAATAAAAATTACATATTCTTGTAGAGCTCAACAAAATGAAAACAAAACAAAAAAGATTTTCTGTCTAGCTCAAATAGTTTTATTTTTGCGAATTTTTTTGTGAGGGGTGGAATCCCCTTGTTTTTGCATTGGCCAATTGTGACAAGTCATGGTATACCTGAATAAATTGAGCATAGTTATTTTAATTGCAGTTGTATTTTGTTCATATTTGCAGAGTTTAGCTAGAATGATATATAGAATTTGTAAATGTTGTTGAAATGAATAAAAATAATACAGAACTTATATTTTTGTGTTGGCTTCCTCCCATAACCCCAAAAAACTGTGTGCTGCGCAAATATGAACATGTTTCTAAAGCCATATTTTATGTTGCTATACACTGGCATTGTGCTAACTGTAATTTTAAGTATTCAAGTTCTACTTACCCTTAGATATAGTTATATGCTGAAAATAAGAATCCATACACAATTCACACATAAAAACATTGATCTGATAACTTCAAATTTTATTACAAAATGGCTTTTATATGGACTCTACTTCACCTGCCCAAAATAATGAGGCAATTATATGCACATAACAGTGTTCAAGTCATTTACTTTAGATTTCTAACTTTGTAGTTCTTTCATTTGCTGTATTTATATAAAATATGGCTTTAGAAACATTTTCATATTTGCGCAGCAGTTTTATAACAAAAGGGCTTAAAGATGGACTCTACTTCACCTGCCCAAAATAATGAGGCAATTATATGCACATAACAGTGTTCAAGTAAATTACTTTAGATTTCTAACTTTGTAGTTCTTTCATTTGCTGTATTTATATAAAATATGGCTTTAGAAACATTTTCATATTTGCGCAGCACACAGTTTTTTGGGGTTATGGGAGGAAGCCAACACAAAAATATAAGTTCCTATTATTTTTATTCATTTCAATAGCATTTACAAGTTCTATATATCATTCTAGTTAAACTCTGCAAATATGAACAAAATACAACTGCAAGTAAAATAACTATTCTCAATTTATTCAGGTATACCATCACTTGTCACAATTGGCCAATGCAAAAGCAAGGGGATTCCACCCCTCACAAAAAAATTCGCTAAAAAAAAACTATTTGAGCTAGACAGAAAATCTTTTTTGTTTTGTATTCATATAGTTGAGCTCTACAAGAATATGTAATTTTTATTTTTATATTATGATTAGTGTTTTTTTACCAAAATCCCTAGCATAATTGATAGGTTTTCTTATTAAATTCTTTAATTAAAATTGTCTGTCACTTATGATATATCATTACAAACTATATCACTTACTGGTTAATTTGAGACCAAATTTAATGGTCTAGCTTAATTAGGGGCAAAGAAAACAAACAAAAACAAAATGACCAATTAACTTCTTAAAATGCGAAACTCTTTTTTGCCATCAAAAAAGCTCAAAAAGTTACGTTGGTTTGTGTTTTCCATTCGTAGCATGATGTCATAGCAATTACGACAACATTGGGTATTTTAGTTACCAAAAAAAAACCAAAACATTTTGTTGGAAATAAAACTTTATATCCATTATGTTTATTAAAGAAATATCAGACATATTTATTATAAATTCTATGTATAATGTACAATTTAAGACATTAGGCCTTCCATGAGGAATTGAACAATCAATACCCATGAAGATGATAATAAAATTAATATCCAAAACTAAAAATAGATCTGACAGAAATCTAGATCTATGCATTCTAACTGTAAAGACAATACAGTATTAGGTAAGATGATAAATCAACTTTTTTTAAAACTTTAAAATAAATGCTCTATAATTATTTTTCTCTTCTGTAGTAGCATTAGGTTAGGCGAAGTTTTTTTTTTTTTTAAACCAGCTATGCGTAGTAAATCTATAGTCCTGTAAGCTTGCATGAACTTAAAATGACCCTAAGTTGTTTTACAATTTGCTTGGTTTATGAGGGGAGGGGTGGGATTGCCCACCGACGATCTCTAACAGCAATCGTTAATGCTGTGACGTATGTATGGTAGGCCTGCTGAACTCACTGTGAACCCTCGACCGTGTCAAAATTTTTCTCCCGCAGACAAGAAAATGTAAGCAGTCGATCTCGCGAGCGATGCGAGCGACGATGTTTGGAAAATCTTGAATAATTATTTTATAAAATATTATTTCGATCAAAAAAATATTTTTAAAAAAGAAAGAAAATAAAGCCGCTCTTGGCATTTCCTATGTGAAACAATAAAATAAAGCACAACTGATTTACTTCGGATTCGAACTCGGAGATTCTAGGTCACCTACCGCACCGTTCTGTTTACTCTGCCACACACCACGATGTATTGGAAAATAAAATATTAGACATTTTGTATCAAAAGATTGCTAAAAGGAAATAAATACTACTTTATTTATTGATATCGTACTACGTAGTAACTGAGTAACTGCGTAAATTTTACACACAATTCCTATATGTTTAACTAACACAACAGCATTAACGAGGTTGACCAAGTCTAAAAATAAAAAAAAATTGCCAGTAGGCCTAATAAGATTTATCACAAATAAACCGGGAGTGATCTCCCCTAAACTTTCTCGAATATTCTTATATAACTTGGAATGTAGACATGATTTTTAATTACTTAAACTTTTAAAAATAGAATAGAATCTCATAGAAAAAACATTGCACACCAAACAAACGCCGAAACAAAATGTGCATAATAGTGCGCAATATTATTAGTACTTTATAAATTTACTTGCGTTTTTTGAGAAATCGGAAATAGCGTAAATTAGTACTTCCGGTCAACGAAAATTACTCAAAATTTGATAGAAGGTAGAGAATTAGATCTATTACTTACATGTGAAATTTCATTTATCTATCTGAAATAGTACTCAAGTTATAGGCTTTTGAAAAATTCAAAGTAGAAAAAGTACCACTTCCGGTTATCGAAAATCGCTAAAAAGTTGATACGGATCTACGATTTTGATAAAATACTTATATATGAAATTTCATCAACCTAGCTGTAACGGTACTCAAGTTATCGTGTTTACACACAGACAGACAGACACACAGACATACGGAAAAGATTGCAAAATTATGTTTTTCCGTATCAGTGAGGTGTAAAACGTCGAGATTTGCAAAAATCTCGATTTTTTTTTTTTGCACGATTACAAGACTTTCTCTATACTTCGTATATACGAGAAAGTAAAAAGGTATTTCTATGGTGAATTAGATTTTGGAAAGGGGAAACATCATCAATGTAATTAATCATGGTAATTTCTCCTGAGAGTGCTCAACAAGCAATGCTTGTATTAATTATAACTACATATCCCGCAAATTTTTCTGGCATTTAAGCCATATATCCATTTCCTTAGCAACAAGACTTTCTCTATACTTCGTATATACGAGAAAGTAAAAAGGCTCGGAATGAGCATTGTTTAAAATACAATACTAAGGCCTAATTAAAAACCACATATAATTTCATATAAATTATGCAGTCGGGTAGGCCACGAAGTATTTAGATCTAGTATTTACAAGGTTAACGACCGGTCACGATTTATGTTCAATAAAACTAACAGTGCAGTCGGCCTACTTGGCTTGCAGTGAAGAAAAAAAATCAATATACTTATAAAATTACTAATACTTTAATACAATAATAATGTCCACAATTTCTACACACGCTACAACTGAATTATAATTAAAATACTAGACTTAACAGTGCATTCCGCAAAAAACAAAAATTAGTTGTTTCTATCTGACAACTAGCGTAACAATGACGTAACGTTACTAAAAATAGCAGAGGCATGGTATTTCTATGGTGAATTAGATTTTGGAAAGGGGAAACATCATCAATGTAATTAATCATGGTAATTTCTCCTGAGAGTGCTCAACAAGCAATGCTTGTATTAATTATAACTACATATCTCGCAAATTTTTCTGGCATTTAAGCCATAGTGTCCATTTCCTTAGCATTTTGCATTAAAATAATGATGAGATATTGCTAGATTAGCAGTTTTTTCATTTTTGTATATAGGACCCCCCCAAAAACACTTAAAATGCGAAAACCAAAAGAGCATGACGTTTCAGGGTCAGGCTCTGACTTCCGGTTTTGGTAAGGAGATTAACTAATAATTGATCATCTATGACCTACGTAGCCTGTAGCAGATATGTCTGATATGAGCCTAAAAGCTAAACTAAACTTTAATTGTAATAATTTTTTATAACAAAATAAAAATAGCACTGCTCTCTTAATCTATACCTCATTCCCCAGTCACAATAAATGCTTTTATTATTTTAAGATATTATTCACAGTCGTATCTTGCATGAAATGACAGCCGACTGTGAATACCCGTATTGGGGCTATTCACAGTCGGCTGGGAATAGCCCCAATACAGCTATTCCCAACCGGCTGGGTATAGCCTTGGCCTTTATTATTTAGATCTAGCTTAAAGCAAAATATTGGCTAATTTCACGATATGTAGGCCCCCTAAGGCCCTAAGTGGGCCTAATCTAATATAATTTTTTATTTATATAATAGGCCCTATTATTATTAATATTAACTAACTAAAAAAGTTATATAGTTAGGCCTATATATAGTAGATCTATATAGACTCTAGTCTAGAGTCTAGTGGCGTTGGAAATCATCCTCAGGAATGTTTCAGTTTCAGTAAAATTAATTGGTAATCTATCGTTTTTTTAGGTACGTAAAATCGCCTGCGACTAGTAATGTACGAAAAAGTTGTGATATATTTGTGTCAAATATTATAGATAAATGAATAATAAACCTAAATCAATGGCTAAATAGTAAAATAACTATAACTAAATATATCAATATAGTATATTAATTATATAGTCATAGTATATAGGCAAGAAATTAACTTTAAACAGCAGTGTTTGCGAGTAGGCTTTGCTGTATAAAAAGCGGCCATCTGTAAGTTAGAGTAGCTTCCCCAAAATCCTGCGCTATAAGTTAACAATAAAAAAAATAAACAAGATGGCTGCTATAGTAAATGAGCATGGTTGCATCTGTTGGAAACATAGCTAGTCTTCATTTATTACTGAAAAGTTTTAACTCAGTTGTTTAAAAACATATACATAAATGAAACAAGGAAACATTTTTGGATTTTTCAAAACATAAATCCTCCTCAAAATGTGAAATAATTATTAAAATTTAAGGAGTCACCTGTTTTTCACATTACTAGTTGCGGCGATTTTACGTACCTAAAACAATAGATTACCAATTAATTAAAGGCCGCCTTTGCGGGGTTCGCTCCTCGTTACGCTTAAACTTTACCCTAGGTGGAACACGATCTACAAAAACAGATATCAGGACTGCCCAGTATTTTTTTTTCGTGGTAACAATTTAGTGTTGACATAGATCTAGATCAAGTTTAAGTGTATTTAATATATTATTTCAACACTTAAGAGTCTAGTACTTGTAAAAAAAAACAGTACAATGTACTGAGTGTAGTGTCAATCAGTGGGTCAGATGATAGTCCTAGATCTAGCAGCAATCTAGATCTAGCTAAATCAAACTGTCCTTTAACCTTAAGGCCTAGCTGTCTAGCATGCGTGATAATAGATCTAAGTCTATATTATTTATCCTATGTGAACTTAAAAAAAATTTCAATTTGCTTGAGGGGGGAGGGGGAAGGAAGAGAGAAGTGAAGACAGACGATCTCGTGAACTTGTGTTCATTCTATGTCGTATGCTTTACGACCATAGGCCGTGGTGGGATTTTCCACTCACTGGATAGTAAACGTAAGGCAAGCAAGCAATCATGCCAGTGACAATGTTTGGAAATTTTATTTAAAAAAAAAAACTAGTCATAGTCTATGTCATATTTTCAATATGAAAAAAAAATAGTATGAGCTACAGTCTACAGCTGGTTCACTGTTGACTCAACCACACCGGATGTAATAGATATGTAAAAAGTAAGCATTTTCAATAGCAAGATGGAATTTTTTTTTTTTTTAGTTGCTTTGATTGCAAAGTCTAAAAAGCAAGTTTTTAATCCATGTCAACAATATGATGGAAGGATTCTCGTTAACTTGGTCGCCTCCATTTAAAATGCTATTCTGGCACAGATTCTATATAGCCCTGCAACATATACTATGTTTTTATATTGCAAAAAACATGCCAATTCTAAGAAGGTCACTGGAACTAAGAGGAAAAATCATTGAAAGTCATGCGTTTGGTGTGGATGCCATATTGTTGTTAGCAACTGGTCCTGCCTCTTGGTTAGCGAGCAATACCAAAAATTATTCTGTAGTGTTTTTTGTTTTTTCTGTCAAAATATACAGTAATTTTGCAGTTACTAAATTCATGTTTTATCTTAATTTTAAATTTAAATGACTGAAAAATAGCAACATTTAGATCTAGTTATTTGTAGATCTAGATCTGAATAACAAAATGCTAAATACTTGCAATTATGCCTTTAAATATTATTAAATAATAAAGTCAAGTGTAGTAATTAATGGCTTATCTTTTTTTAAAGGAAAACAGAAATATTATAAAAACTTGCAATTTGCAGAAGAATAGCAATAACTATATCTATATTCTAGGGGTATTCCTGGTAAAAATTAAAATTATTAAGCCGTAGATCTACTAAATAGTAAAAAAGACTAGAACAATTTTTAGCAGCAGAAATAGTTGATTAGCAAAACAGTATTTAAAAATGCAACTAAAATCAATCTATCTAAATTTTTTAATGTCCTGTATTAAAATAAATATGGTATCAAATAAAATATTGTTTTCAGTTGGCCTATGTCATGTGGATCCCGGAATGGTTTGACAAACATTGTTTTAGTGTTTTTACTGCTAATACATTCTGGAATAATTACCTAAGCTGTAATGTGAGATTGCCAAAGTTGACTACAATAATATTTTCCTACTCCAATTACGTATCCTCTACTTAACTATACTGTAGTGAAATATGAAAATTATTTTAATATAGGGCCTGATTACTAATGTACTAATGATTACTAATGTATCTATAGTAGATTCTATAAGCTTAATCTTACCATTAAACTAATAATAGACTAGTTTAGATAATAAAATTAATAAAGATAATATTTAGAATCAACCTTTTAAATTCCTGGCAGAACAAACCCCCTGCATGGCCTCAACAAACCAGCTGGCTTATTCCATTGGGTTAAAAATATTATAGGTCCTACTATACTTATGTAACACTGCCTCAATGGGAATGATATCACCCACTGAGGTGTAGTGTTTAAATGGGCTGACCCTGAGATATAACATGACGAAATGATGCTTATGTTGTTAGATCCTGGCATTATTGCCAATCTGTATATGGCTAGTTCATGAACATCAAAGCTGTTATAACTGGGTTCTATAGGTGTCCCGCAGCTATGCAGTGAGAGGGTAGAACTACTTGATCCGATATTATATTTCAATACCACTACCATTTGATTATGTCTCGCGTGCAATAGTGCATCTTGAGACACGACGACTTCAACGCTTACAAATGATTTGACAGAATAACATTGTTTACTAATTCTATTTATTGCACTATAAGAAGTAGACATCGGGCAACTTGAACAAACGATACTAAGACTGGACAACCTAACCCTAACATAACACGAACAAGACTAATTCCAACTTCTTCCCCGGCAACAACGAACTAACACTAAAACGTCACACTTTCACTCGTTCAATATTATCGCTTCGCAACAGCATTCATGCGCATCAATTTATCCAGTCAAACATACATCATAACATTACCCCCCTTTCCCTTCAAGCTAATCACATTAGCTTTATTAATTACATCAATAATACAACATTCTGTTTTACCTAACAATAGCAACTATGGTAGCATTCACACATAGACCTTAAAGGCTAAACAATTTTCACAATTTCTTGAAGTTTCTGTTTAGTTCATGTCTCCGCGCGCACAACCATATTTTGCCGATTCTGCAAAGTATGCATCTCAGATCACCAGTTGGGTATACATCTTACAATCACACTTCACGTAAAGGCCAGGATTTCATACAATGTTGATTACATCAGAGACCTTAAACATCACATCAGTTCCACTGAAAAGAAATTATTTCTAGGGGAAAACAACATGTCACTACTAATCGGTTATCATTATCTAACATAGTCTCTCTAACCTAATGTATTAGACTTAATCTAATGTAGTACCTCTTCTTTTAATTACGCTACATTATTTATACAATAAATCACATCTCACTTGTTAATTTAGTACTAAGTAATTAATTAACCACATCAAATTTCATAACTCACTATATCACCTGCATATATTCATCTCATGTTACAATGACATGTACCAATAATAATTCTTAACATCTTCAATAACCAAATACGATATCACATAGAGGAATATTTTCCCTAGAACCCTTAAATCCATGACCAGGTACTCGGACATCCTCGAGCTACCCACAAAAAAATCTGACTGCATCATCAGTCTTAAAATCAACTAACTACCGATGAAGCAACCCACCAACGAACTATCCCCCTGCTGGCCGGGTGACGACACCAAATTACCATAAAACAGCATTATCCTAATCTACTTGGTTCCTTACGCTAAGAAAACAAACCTCATAGGATAACATATCATCACATATCATAAATTGAAAATCATATCGTTATAACTAATCAAATCCAGATCATAGTGACATCATCTTGTCAACAATATAACACCGCCCTCAAACCGGCGTGTCCACATGAACTATAACAATATCAATTATCTCTAATATTGATGTCTTACTTATCATACAACAACCCTCATCAGCATAACACAGCAATGGGCTCATAATATCTACAGCCCCTGCTTAATCACTACAATTTTTGTTCCACTAAGACGTAATAGAAAAAAAAATTTCATGTACATGCCTATGCCTACTAGATCTACTTAAAAATATATGAAGAGGTACTACTCATCTAATTTGTAGAACTTGGGCATCATCATCAGCTTCATCACACAACACACTTCCCACACAGGTCCCCTTGTCCTTCACAACACAGGTCCTCCCAGCACGGTCTTCACGTCAATGTCCTCACAGCATGGTCATCACATGTTCTCCCCACACGTTTCTTCATGGCATGGGTCCTCCCAACACGGTTTCTCACAGCACAGGTCATAACGGCATAGGTCATCAGAGCACGGGTTTTCTTAGAACTGGTCTTGTCTTCAAACACGGGTCTTCTTAGCACGGGTCTTCACACATGAGTCTTCTCAGCACGGGTCTTCTGAGCACGGGTCTTCTGAGCACGGGTCTTCACACACGAGTCTTCAACACAGGTTTTCACGCTGGGATCTTCACACACGGTTTTCACAATAACAGTCCATATATCACAGAGACATAGTCCATACGAAAATTATATTGATGAAACTTGACTGTGTAATGGATTGACGATAGAAGCATGTGGTTGTATATAAAACGTTTATTGGCCTTCAACTACATGATGGTAACGAGAGAGGATGGAAGTGACGAGAGACAAAGATATATATACATGTAAGGGACATCACTCAAGATAACAGTATGAATATAATACTAATACAAGAAGAGTGAGTTCCCTTGACTTCACAAGTCTCACTATATTACATCCCTTTACCCTTAGTAAACACAACACATCTCTCAATAGAACAATTTGCAGTATCCTAAAATCACCAATTATATTGTAACATGAACACTATGGTAGATTACATCCTTACAAACAATGCACAATATGTTACAACATAATTGAAATACAAAACAATGATGTCAAAGTCCTTTTGACCTTTAAAATCATAGGTCTAACTTATTTGGGACTTTGATTGTCCTGCTTGACCTTCTCAGTGGCTTTTGATTTGGTGACTCAATATTCTGACCATATGGATTCTCTATCTCAGGAAGTCTAGGATTTAAATAATTAATTCCAGAATTTACATTTTCTGACTCCAGACTACTTGGTTCACTCATATCAACAGAACTTGGTTGTGGAACAAACTGAGTCGGTGTGAACTGTTCAGATTTGGTGGGATTGACAGATTCACACTTATTATCTGCACAAGTTATTTTTAACTGGTCTGCATGTCTACGGACAATAAGTCCATCATTTGTTTTTACTTTATAAGACACAGGTCCTGTACATTGAACAATTTGACCTGGTATCCATTTTTCCTTTCTCCCATAATTTCTCAGATACACATTCTCATTAACACCAAATTCTCTTTCAATGCATGTTTTGTCATGATTTAATGGAACTATTTTTGAATTGGCATCTGGAAGTATTATGCTGTTATTCAGATCCTTGACTGACATAGATTTCTTTGATTGATCAATTTTCTCAGGTAATCTGATAGTGCTTTCCTGGTAACCCAAAAATACTGTTTAAAAGTAATATCCTGGACCATATCACTTTGCAACTGTGATCCAGTATTTGAAGTGGGTGTATTAAATGGCAAAAATCTTTTTCTTCTTTTGATGTTACCCTTTTAGTTTCTGTAAGTGCTAATGATGTTAGCAAGGTTGTTTGATGATCACATTCCTTCTTACTAATGTATTTTCTTTAAAACATTTGAAATTGCCATATCACCATAATCATTTATTAAGTTACAAATACTTTGTTTAGGCAACTCTGACTGATAATGGACTGCATCTTCTCCATCTTTTATATTATCTTCACAAAGGTTTTTATTTCTTATTTTATATGGCCTTAAGTCATCATTCACAGACTCTTCAGGCCAACCATTCTTACAGTACTCATATACTTTTATTAAGCACTCATCTTTTTGTGTTTCTCTTTTAATATCATTCACATTTATATTGAAGTTATCCATGATAGTGAAGAGAACAAATACATCTTCTGGTACATAGCTTAGGCTTTGGTTTTTTAAAGGTAATCTACTAAGACTATCTGCACTATTCTCAGATCCAGGTTTGTATCTCAATTCATAATTGTATGCAGTTAGTGTGATAGCCCATCTTTGAATTCTTGGTGAGGCATGCTCAGGTAGGGTTTTGTTTTCTCCAAATAAACCTAGCAATGGTTTATGATCTGTAAAGATGGTGAATTCTTTACCAAACAGAAACTTATGAAATTTCTTAACACCAAAAATGATGCCTAAGCCTTCCCTATCTAACTGAGAATAATTTTTCTCAGCCTGGTTCAAAGATCTACTGGCAAAAGCAATGGGTCTGTCACCCTTTTCATCCATGTGGGACAAGACTGCTCCTACACCATCTGGTGAAGCATCACATGTTAAGATAAGTCTTTTCCCTGGGTCATAGTGAGTTAGTAAGGTGTCAGAAGACAAAGCTTCTTTTGCTGTATTAAAAGCAGCTTCTTGTTGTTCACCCCAGTGCCAAGTTGCATTTTTCTGTAGCAGCTTGTACAGTGGTGATAGTTTACCAGACAGATTCCCTATGAACTTTGCATAGTAATTTATCAAGCCCAAAAAAGCTCTTAGTTGTTGGGTATTTTCAGGTTTGGGTGCTTCTTTAATGGCTTTTGTTTTCTCAGGTTGAGGTCTGATACCTTGCTTGCTTAATATATATCCAAGAAAACTAATTTCTGTCAGCATGAATTGACATTTATCTTTGTTTATCTTTAAACCTTTTTCACCAACTATTTTCAAGACTTTATCAAGTGTTTTAAGATGTTCAGTGTCATTCTTACCAGTTATGTACACATTGTCAAAGTAAACACAAACATTTGGAATATCCTTAAAAATACTGTCCATGACAGCTTGGAAAATTCCAGGGCTGGATGATATGCCAAAACATAGTCTTTCATATTGGTAGAGTCCTTTATGAGTGTTTATTGTCGTATAGACTTTTGAATCTGGATGCAGTTCTAGTTGAGTGTAAGCATGACTAAAGTCTAATTCAGTGAATTTGTCTCCTCCTGCCAAATTCAAAGAAATTTCCTCAATGTTAGGAATAGGGAACCTATTTAGCTCTATTTGCTTATTCAGTGTAGCTTTATAGTCTCCACAAATTCTTACAGAACCATCCTTCTTTAACACTGGCACAATGGGCGTTGCCCAATCGGAATAGTCTACCTTCTTTATAATGCCATTAGATTCCAATCTACTTAGCTCATTTTCAATTTTATTCCTCATTGCATAAGGTGGAACTCTAGCTTTGCAGTATCTTGGATTTGTGTCTTTAATGCTTATCTTCACTGTTCTATCATTTAGTAATCCTGAATTACCAAAAACACCTTTATTTTCAGATATAACTTTATCTATTGAAGTAAGACTAGATTCTCTTGCATTGATCACTGAAAATATACTCTTCCAATCTAACTTAAGATCAACTAACCAGTTCCTACCTAGTAATGGTGGTCCATTTCCTTCAACCACAAGAAGAGGAAGTTTAACACTTTGACCATTATAACTTACATGAACCATACACTCTCCTATTACCGGAACATTGTCACCAGTGTATGTTGTTAGACACTTGTGACATGGTTGTAAAGGCACTGATCCTCCTGTGACAGCGTCAAAGTCCTTCTTTGTGATGACTGTTAGAGATGCTCCAGTGTCAAGTTGGAAGCTGATGCTCTTACCGTTGATATAAACTAGTACATTGATGGGAGCATGACTTATTGATTTCACAGAGAACAGGTTGAAATCCGGCTGCGAATCAGTTTGAGCATTTTCACAGGTAGAGTGGTTCATTGGTTGGGTTAGGTAGTCTTGGTGAGAGTTAACATAGTGCTGCCTTTGGTTGCGGTACTGTCTTGACTGGCTAGATTTAGCAACAGACGAAGACTTTGCAAAGCAGACCTTGGCAATGTGACCTTGCTTACTGCATTTGTAACAAGTTGCTAACTTGAACTTGCATCGATGAGATGCATGGGGACCTTTGCATCGATGACATTTTTGATAATTATTACTAGATTTAGATCTAGGCTTTGAACGTGCAGGCTGTTTAGCATAAGTTGGAATGCTCTGATGGGGTTGGTGTTTGTTGACTAACCTGCTGTTTACTGCATGGATCTCTGAAGGTGCTAGAGATCTCGCCGCATCGGATGACTGCTGGAATGAAGTTGCTAGTTGTATTGCTTTTTCTAATGTTAGATCTGACTCGAGAAGCAACTTTCTTTGAATATCAGGGCTGTTTACACCTGTCACAAACTTTTCACATAGTCTGTCAGACAGCGTGTTTCCGAATTCACAAAATTCACTTAAATGACGTAAAGCAGCAACGTATTCTGATATTGACTCGTTTGGTTGACGAGTCCTACCGTCAAATCTGGCTCTACATAGAAACTTTGATGGGGTAGGCGCATGGTGGTCTGTTAGCAATTTGCTCAGCTCGTTAAAGCTCTTGGTAGTTAGACTAGCTGGTGCGCATAAGTCCTTTAGTAGCCTAAATTGTTGAGGCCCTATGACTGTTAACAAAACAGCTCTCTTTTTGGCTTCTATCGTCACGTCGTTAGCTTCAAGGTAAAAGCTTAACCTATCTAGATAATCATGAATGGTTTCATCATTCGAATCAAATTCTTTTATTTGGCCATATAGCGCCATTATCCTAGAAATACTTAGCCAATATGCTCTAGCAAACCTCTTTTTGAGTAAGTAGGTGCTCTTTCTAGTGGATTATTTATCCTCGTCGCCAGATGTAATGGATTGACGATAGAAGCATGTGGTTGTATATAAAACGTTTATTGGCCTTCAACTACATGATGGTAACGAGAGAGGATGGAAGTGACGAGAGACAAAGATATATATACATGTAAGGGACATCACTCAAGATAACAGTATGAATATAATACTAATACAAGAAGAGTGAGTTCCCTTGACTTCACAAGTCTCACTATATTACAGACTGATTAAACAGTGATATCGTTTTCTGACTAGATGTTTTATCCGCCGACTAGCTTCTAAGTGCTTTCAAGCTACTTCACCTTGTTATACTGCTTAAGGCTGTTCCAGCTGCTTCACGTTGTTATGCTGCCCCACCATGTTATAACTGTGGTTCTATATGTGTCCTGCAGCTATGCAGTGAGAGGGTAGAACTACTTGATCCGATATTATATTTCAATACCACTACCATTTGATTATGTCTCGCGTGCAATAGTGCATCTTGAGACACGACGACTTCAACGCTTACAAATGATTTGACAGAATAACATTGTTTACTAATTCTATTTATTGCACCATAAGAAGTAGACATCGGGCAACTTGAACAAACGATACTAAGACTGGACAACCTAACCCTAACATAACACGAACAAGACTAATTCCAACTTCTTCCCCGGCAACAACGAACTCACACTAAAACGTCACTTTCTTGCGTACCGCGTCACACTTTCACTTGTTCAATATTATCGCTTCGCACCAGCATTCATGCGCACCAATTTGTCTAGTCAAAACATACATCATAACAAAAGCCATAGCCCTAAAACAAATGTAAACAACAATAGGTTCATTGTTAAATACACTACCACTTGTAGGCTAACATAAACACAAGGCTGTCATACAATAGGGTACGGCCAGTGTACAATACTGCCGACAAGTATTATAATTATAAATACTTCACCTAACTAGTCCGCAACATGCGTCACTAGTAGGAATAATACAGAAAAGTAATCTAAGTAAGATACATTATATACCTAGTCCGCAACATGTAGCACTAGTATGATAAAAAAACAGTAATATAAAATATAATGTACAATACCTTCATTAGGTATACATAACCAAGTTAACCTAATCAACTGCACCGTACGTGTCAACATCAGCCTTGGGATTGAATGACACAGACACCGATACAAATACCCAGAGTCCCAGAGGTCACATGACATGGGAACACTGGGAATATTGCTCACAGAAGAGCATAAAAAAATACATCAATAGTTGCGGTCCCTCAGGAGCCGCAAACAAATAAATTATAAATTATCCCCCCTGACTGGTAACCACGGTTTGTGTTACACTTACTTACAGACTATCTAAGTATAATAATTAAACAACTCATGGTTAATCTTTGAAGAACTTTTTTTTAGAACTATTAGACTTACATAATACATACATTAATAACAATTATTAATACTTGCCTATGTAATTGAGAAATGAAAAACCAATTACTAAAACACATTTTGATTTTAAAAGTTTAAAATGTAAAAAGTTTCCAACTACAGTTGAAATCACACCTATAAATGAATCTCCCAAAGTCAAACTGCTCAACCAAAGGTTTAATCTTCAAATGTGTATATAAATTCAAAGAAGATTAGAGTCTATTGTGGCAGACATGCACGAGGTCAGTGTGCATGCTCAAAATATTGCTTGCCATCTACCCTAGTAGAGATAAGAAGACATTCTCTACCACTCAGACATTTTGTACTTTTATATAAAAATTTACAGGAGCAATATAAAATACCATAAGTTAGTACTTAACTAATTAACACATTAAAATATAACCCTAACACTACTAAAATTCTGATTAAAGATCTAATTTTGTTTCAGTACCTATGCATTGTAATGTGTGATTTACTTTTACAGTTTCATCCCAGTAATGAACATTTGATAACAGCTTTTGACAGTAGAAGATAATTAATAAAATTTCATCTAACAACACTTTCTTACTACTAATGTCTTATCACAAAGCAGAAGATTATGGTTAGGGCCATATGCTCCATATAGAGAAGAGATGACTTAACTAATGTCTTATCAGGTGGATGGTCTCTGGGCATATTATACTTAGGCCTAGTTACAAATAGGGGAGGGGGTAAAAAAAAAAATATTTTAATTACAAATATACATCTATGCACAATCTCTGAAAGGAAAAATTCTGCTTGCAGAATTAATAATCAATATCCAATATGTAGACCTCACTACTAGTGGTTGTGTTTCATACTATATTTATGTTTTGTTAAAAACCCTGGACCCCACATATAGACTTTTGGTTCACACAACTATAAATGTTAATAATTTACAGATGTATACCTTCTTGCTGCCAGAGTTTCTTCCAGGCATCTCTTCGGGGCCCCCGAAAATTTTTTACCGCCCCCCCGAACAAAATGAAATTTATATAGAAAATATATACTTTTAACAGTGTCCGCCCCCCCCCCCCCCCCCCCCCCCCGAAGAAAGTTTACCGCCCCCCCAAAGATTTCAAGTGCCCCCCCGGAGAAAAAAGTCTGGAAGAAACACTGCTTGCTGCTGACCAAAGTGCTGACCACACCTTCCCTTCATGTGCAGAGGTCAAGATACATATGAGCTCAGCTTCATCAACCCAATGGATCGCTAGGTCTAAAGAGGATTCTTTACTTTTTACCTGCTCCTTACGGCATGAAACATCAAATTTTTCCTGATCATCTCACAGATTTATTTCAAAGGTAAAGTGGGCTAACACACATTCATAAACTGTATAGTGTTCAGTATTAGCTTTTAACACAATCAGCAGTTTTACACTAGATGTTAGATTTTGTATTATAAGCTGTTTTTTAGAGAAAAATAATTTTAATCATTTGTGATGGATGAAGATATATAAAGACTCCCCAACATGGTGCTAAAGTGGAACCCACCCGAAAGAGAAAGGGAGGAAGACCACTGGGAACATGGAGGAGAGAGATGGAAGAAGAAGTACAGGCTACTGGCAAGACCTGGCATGAACTAAAGTGGCTCGCCCAGGACAGGGTGGAATGGCGGAGATTTGTTGCTGCCCTATGCTCCACAGGGAGTGATGAGGATTAAATAAGTAAGATGGATGAAGATACTTATTGCAGATATTTATTAATGTAAAGGATAATGTCATTTGACAAAGCTTACACATTACTTGATTTTTAATTTAAAGGAGATCACTTTGAGTTATAGGTATCAAATTAATTATAGCAACACTTCACTAATGTAATATTTGTATTTCACAATTTTAAAAATATGGTCATTGTTCTTATAAAAATGATAGCTGCAGTGAGGACATGAAAATAGTAGGATTGTAAAAGGTCCTACGATGATATAAGTGGTTTAACATACATGACTTAAACTGTCATTTGTTTTGCAGATTCTCTCAGCAAGAAGAACACCTGACAACAATGATCAATCTAAATCAATAATGTCATGCATAGAGGGTTTGGCTGTCAATGATAGCTTCATACTGACAGGACAAATAGATGCTACTGGCACAGATCCAAGTGATTGGCCACTCATCTTTGTTTTTGTTACAAGGTGATATTTTATTTATAGTTCTGCTAAGGTTTGTTTACCACATTGTATAAACCTGAGATATGTCTTCTTAGCTTAAAAATGTATGTATCATGAGTATAATGTAGTAGTTTCTTCAGTGATATCTCACTGTTGGGTACTTTTAAATTTTCAATGTATTTTTTATTTTCAGCTATGTGATATACACAACCAAAATTTAAAATATTGAATTCAAATGTCAAGGCAGTTTTGCTGTATAAGCCGAGAGAGTCTCCAAGGCAAGCACAGAGAAGATACAGACCTTCATGAATAAATGTTGATTATAAGGAGGCAGGACAAAGTGACGAACATAGAATTTTGGAAAAGGACAAGGTAGGAGCCTATGATAGTGCACAATAAGAAGGAGGAAGTGGCGCTGGATGGGACACACCCTGTGAAAGTTCACTCTAATGTGACATTGCTGGCACTGGAGTTGAACATTCAGGGAAAGTGGACAAGAGGGTGCCCAAGACAGACCTGGAGGTGGAGTCTTTTTAAAGAACTGGTGTCAGCAAGGATGTAGTGGGAGATTACAAAATTAATAGCTGGGAAGGGTATGGTCAAGGCCCTATGTTCCACGAGGTGCAAAGAGGACTAAGTCAAGTAAGTTAAGTCATGTGATATAAATATTAAAACCATTGGGTACAGTTTATCTTTAAAAAGTAGATTATTGTGATTGTAAAGCTGGTGATGTTGATAGTTATGTCATAAATGTGACAGAAACTTTAGCGCTGAGGGATTATGAAATTCAGGGGCAGTGGGTAAACAATTTAACAAATGCTAAAGCTACTTGTATGAAACAGTTACCCACAGTTTATGGTTAGTTATTATTTTGGTTTAATTACATTTAATAATTAAAACAAATTTTGGTAAAATTGTAAGTAACCCATCAAAAGTAAAAAAAAAATATTGCATAATACTATTATTATAAGTATTTGTAGTTAAGTTTATTAAACAGAGATTAACTGATAATTTTTCTCATTTATGATTCTTTTTAACCCAGATTTTTTACCTCATTTTTGGGGAAAAGAAAATGTTTAGAATATAATTTAAAAATTTCAGATAAAAATTTGAAATTAGATGACTAAACTAATATGTTCATTGTGAACATTCGCTTATCAACAGAGCCAAAATGCATGGAAAAAACCGTATAGGCAAGTGCTGAAAAGTAATTAAAAACCTACAAGCCGACTTGAAACGTAGCATATGCCATTATTTATTTTTTTTATTTTTCTAATTTTCAGTAATTCGTAATTTGTTAATTTGACAATATTTTGCTTTAAAACACTATCAGTAGCTCATGAAGGACGATTATCCTCCCTTCCCTTCCCCTGCCCCCGTGAAAGCAAACGTCACTAATTTGACCCAGCTCTACAATTGTAAACATTTGGTGTGAACCACAGCTCAGTTATTGTTCTTGAACCTTTATAGTCCTAGATTATTATGGTTAAAATGCCTTGAAAAACTATAAAATATTGTCATTTTTTTGTTGCCTATATCAGGCTTACCAAAACACTTTCAATTATTTGTTAGTTTTTTACTGCCATCATCTTTCCTTAAGTAAAAAATAGGTTTAAGTATGCGTGTAAATCAGTTATACACCGTATAGGCCATTGATTCCTATTTCAGCCTGCTTTTCTATTTGGATTTGCTTTCAAAGCCTTTGTCCATCCAAGAACAAACTACAAGGCAGCAGTTGTTTGATTTTGGAGTTTTCTTAGAGCTGTCTTGTCTTTAGAATGTCTGAGGGGATGGTGTGGTCAGGCAGGTAAATCTAATGGTGGCTAAACCGAAAAGCCCAAGGCACATGAGGCTTAATAGCTGGAGACTGCAATTCACCCAGGTGAGAAAACTCTGAAACAACTGATGCCTTGTAGTTTGTTTTTGCATAGATAAAAGCTGTTGAAGCAAATGTAAACAGAAAAGCAGACTAAATGACAGATAATGTTCACACGTAATTCTGAACTGTGTTGAAGGAAATTCAGTCTAGCATTACAATTACTAATGAAAAAGAAGAAGAAGAATGTCTGAAATTGAATACAAACTCTGCAAGTTATTAGTCATCTGCTCTACTACACCATCACACATAAAGACTCTAGTCACATTTAAACCTTTTTCACTTAGTAAAGTAGAAAAATTAATTGCTTTATTAGAATTTCTGATAACTAATTACTTCTTTTTTTTAATCTCTACAGTACTGTCAGGGATTTAGTGAATGGCGTTTCAAAGACGTCACTTGTCTTAAAATACCAGCAAGACAACATCCTTAAGTGTTGTATCTTGAATTTTAAAGAACCTTGTACATTCAAAATTGATTGGGATGGAAACATCATGTCAACAAGTGCTTGAGCTACTGCAGTTATTAACAGTTTATTATCAGGTATGATGGAAGTGATGGTTGTGATAGAAAGATGTTTTTATTATTTCTATAAAAATTAGATACACATTTTTTTTTATATTTCATGTACATTACTTTTAATATTTCAAATATATTGCTGTATATATATTTCCAGTTTCAAAAGGACATGCAAATATATTTAATGGCTGATTAGTTTGAACATGTAGAATTGTCAGTGGAATATTAATATAAACGAGCCGACCCGCAGCGTATCATACGCCACTATTTAGTTGTTTTATTTTCTACTTATCAGTAATTCATAATTTGTGAATTCGACAGTACCAATGCTGCCACTGAATATATTGGCTTTAAAACACTATCAGTAGCTCGTTAAGGGCGATACCCCCCCCCCCTTTTCCCCAACCCCTACCTCCCCCCCCCCCCATGTAAGCATCCTCTTAGTTACCTCCCCTAAGTTTAAAATTGTTTCAAACTAAATTATCTGCCCCTAATAGCCGTCATTAAACTTGTCTCTACGATTGTAAACATTTAGCGTGAACCACAGCGCACCAGACCATGTGGGTATGGGGGGAGGGGGTAATAGAGATATGCCTAGAGAGGAAGAGAGGTGACTGCTAGGCGCGCTTACAGCTTGTTTTCTAGCGTCTCCAAGAAGAGAATTATATAATATAGATAGTAAGAAACACTAGGCCCTACTAGACAACAAAAAAAATGCGGCTGGGCATAGTGCTGACCACACTATCCCTTCGTATGCCGAGGTCAATGAATCAGATGAACTCTACTTCATCTGCCCTGTGTCTTGGGCACAAACGGGATTAAGAAGACAAGACAACTAATGAAGCTGGGTAATAGATGTCATATCAAATGATTTCCAGTTTTTATTATCATGCAAGACTGTATCTCAAGCAATGACTTTGACTTACTTTGACTTAGTCCTCTTTGCTCCTTATGGAGCATAGGGCCTCCACCATTTCCTTCCATTTCTTCCTATCCTCGGCTATTAATTTTGACATCTCCCAAGACATCCCTATTGGCTTCAGTTCTTCAAGAAGACTCCGCCTCCAGGTCTGTCTTGGGCGCCCTCTCTTCCGCTTTCCCTGGGGGTTCCACTCAAGCGCTTGGCGTGTAACATTTGTGTGAGCCTTTCGCAGTGTGTGACCCACCCAGCGCCACTTCCTCCTTCTTATTTGCACACCCATAGGCTCCTGCCTAGCTTTCCTCCATAGTTCCAAGTTCGGCACTTTGTCCTGCCATCTCAGTTTCAGTATCTGTCTAAGGCATCTATTCATGAAGGTCTGTATCTTTGCTGTGCTTGCCTTGGAGACTCTCCATGTCTCTGCTCCATACAGCAGAACTGCCTTGACATTAGAGTTAAATATCCTAGTTTTTGTGGTAATGGAGATGGCCGAACTTTTCCATATGGGTCGCAGGACTGTGAAAGCGCAGCGGGCTCTATTAACTCTAGCGCGTATGTCCTCCTCTGTGCCTCCCATTTTGCTGATCTTATCTCAAGCAATAATCTATATGTAATTTAGTTCTAAATTGTTTTATTGATCGTAATGTGCCTAATATTGTTCAAAGTTATTATAACTGGAATTTTTTGTTAAGGTCATTGTTATTAAAAAGTTTGTAGTTTTCTTTAGTGTTGATGAATTTTTTTGTTTTAATTTGTTTGTAAATCTTCAGCTTTCTGAATACTTTTCTGGTTTATGTAAAAGGGTAATAATTTATAGTTGTTTTTAAAATTGTTTTAATTCTTGTGTTGCAACTATTAATGATGTTTTGTCTAATAAAAAATTCTTCTGTAATCTTATGGGTTGTAAAATAACAAAATTCAAACTTGTAACTTTTTTGCTTTGCAGAAATCTGATTTTTCTTTTCAAGTGAAACTTGGCACAGAAAAATTTCCAAAATTTTCCTCACCCGGTAATTGTCTACTGTTAACCAAAAGTGACAATTTTGAACCCTGCTCGAGTCTGTCTGAATGGCATATCTGAGTCCAGCAGCTCTAATTGGTACCTGACTCAAGTTATGGAAAACAATCAGCTGGGCATAGTAATGAAAACTATTCCTTTATATGCCAGTATCATTGAAACAGTCTTCTGCCCCATGTATTTTGGACACTTATTAGAAAAGATTTATTCTTTTATATGATATTTTCTCAACTTATTTACTAATAGCCAATGCTTAAGAGGCAAAATATATTTTTGCAGTTAAAATTAAGTATTTCTATGTGAATATTTTTTTTTCGACTTTACTGAACGTTTTTGTTTGAGGTCATTTATTTGCCTTGCTCTTGATCATGTAAACACAGTTGTGTTAAGGCTAACTTGATTCCTTATAATTTAGGCTGTATTCTGAAAAAATTTTGGTTTATCTATTTTAAATGTGTAACATGTTTTGACCTTTAATTTATTTTTGAGGAGCTAAAAATTATATTTTGATATTCAAGTGCAGTTTTATTATGCTTTATATTTCCTTGAAATTTTTAACTCCTGCCTTGAAATATCTGGGATTGTGACATGGCGGTTATAAACTTTGTTCCCAATACACAAAAAATGTTCTATTTTGTTTAGGTGGTCTGGTAAATTTCAAAAATCTTGTCTAAACTCTGTCAACATAGAGTATTTTAATCAATTCCTATTACAATTAAAACAGTTTTCTAAAACATGAAATAATGGCTAAATTCATTTTCTAACATTGCTTTTTTATGATGCAAAAGTGTGACATCACACCATCCGAAACCCCCCCCACCTCCCCCATTTATCATACAATGGCACAAAATTACGGATTCTTTCCCCTATGAGTGTGACGTCATTTATGGACGACCCAAAAGGTACCATATAAGTCTTTTGTTAGACACCCCTAGAAATTAAGATTCTTATGCATTATTTTGTCTTTGCAATAATTAAAACAAAAGTTGATTTTTTTAATTTGAAATGTATTATTTTCCTTCATTTTCTGAAAAAAATGAGCTTGGTTTACTACCCTCCTATTCTTTTATTTTTACTTTTTCAGAGTTGATAACGATTTCTATAGCACTAGATTACCTATTTAGTTTGTGCATTATTAATATGCAAATGATTGAGAAAAATGTTTAAGTATAAGGCTTAAGCCTTCATTCTAAATTCCCAAAGTACATGGCTATATTTTGTTTATGTAGCTTATAATCACAGAGACTAATTTATTGATGATGTTCATGCCCTTTTTAATGCACACAAGAATTTTCTTAACTAATATTGTTACAATAAAATTATTTGCTTACATTTGTATTGTGCATTTTTTTGTTGAAAGATTATTTAAGCAATTAGACTTTTTTAACAAGGTGTATTATTTTTACTTTATAATCTTTTTTTTTTAATCTTTAAGCAATTAGACTTTTTTAACAAGATGTATTATTTTTACTTATAATCTGTATAATCTTTTTTTTAATCATTTTTTTTTTAAATTTACCTATGCATCTCAGGTGCATGAAGTCTTGCCATCAATTGTACCTCACCAATTGCTTACAATTTTTTATTTAAATATCTCTGATAAGATGCAATAATCTTTTTTTTTTAACCTATTAAACATTCATTTATTGTTTTAAAAATACATTTTAGCATGTTCATAAATATATACATAACTATCTAAAAAATGTGATATTTGATATCAGACTGTACATTCTTATTTTTATTGATGATACAATTTTGATTTGCCTTTTTCTAGCCACCGTCATATTTTGATTACTTATATGATTAAAGACATTTTCTTGATGTGTTTTAATAATTCCATATGGAGTTTTAATTGTTCATTTTCACTGCTATGTTTGTGCAACTGGCAGAGTTTTACTGGACTTCACACTTTGATATCTTTTTGTTAAGAAATAAAATTGATTATACTGAATGAACCACAAGGAGTAAATCCCACATATAGAAGGGTTAGGGGTCGGCGTGGTCGAGTCGGTAAAGCTCATGGTTGTTAAACTGAAAAGTCTCGAGTTCGAACCCTCGGACAGATGAGGCTCGTTAGCTGGGGACAGCCACTCTTCTAGAAGAGACAACTCCAAAATCAAACAACTGCTGCCTTGTAGTTTGTTCTTGGTTGGACAAAGGCTATGGAAGCAATCCAAAAAGAAAAATCAAAAAGAAAAAGGGAATCCCTTCCAACACTAAAATTAAGAACGAAGAAGAAGATGTGTTAAAAATAGAAAAAATAATCATGTTTACCAATTTTTTTAAAATTTAAAACCTTTGAAGCCAATGTTTTATTTAACTAAATGTTTTAACTGAATATGTAGAGAAATATATATATATAGAGAGTGCTTAGAAATAAATAAAGCTAGTTAACATTTTCTGTTGTGCTGCGAACCCTAACACCTTACAATTATTGTGATAATAATAAGATTACCCTTCTGCCTTGAGACATCTGGTATCCGCCCATCATCAAATAGGGATGTTATTTTTTGTTGGTTCAGGCTCTGTCGAGGTTAATCCTGTCTATAGTAGAGTGGCAATATCTGCAATTAGTTATTCAACTTATTTTTGTTTGTACCATTTGGGCGTATTTTTTCCCCCTCTTCTCTCAGGGGTTACCTTCAGCATTTCTTCCAGACTTTTTTCCTCGGGGGGGGGGGGACGACGGGGGGGGGGGGGGGACTTGAAATTTTTGTGAGGGCAGTAGACTTTCTTCCGGGGGCAGACATTGTTAAGAGTATATATTTTCTATATAAATTTTGTTTCGTTCAAGGGGTGGTAGACTTTTTTAAGGGAGGGGGGGGGGCGGCTACATCCCCCCCCCCCACCTGAAGAGATGCCTGGAAGAAACTCTGGTTACCTCAGTTTTAATCATTCAGCCATGAGGATGCCAGTCTGTCTCCACAATGTTCAGTCTTGGGAAAGTATGGTTACACCTCTTTATTTCAGCAGACATTGTCCCTTGGGCCTGGTACTATTGATGACATTTTCTTTTAGGATGTTCTTTGAGATTCCACCATCAGGTAATAAGCAGACATGACCAGGCAAAGGAAGTCTTATATAGTTAGTATAATAAAACTGATATATTCAGGTGTTTTTATGCAATGTTAAACTAAAACTACATTGCAGCAGTTGCCAAATCTATGGTGATTCATTTTTTAATAGCAATGCTGTAATTTACAACACAAAGTGAAAATATTAACAGGGGAACTAACTGAGATTCTCCTTTTCCATAAACATTTAATCCCTTACTTCCCCTGAACCAGAGGTAAACATTGTTGATAACCGACAGATGTTTTAATGAAAGCGTATAATAAAAATGAAATAGTAAAATTATTAATGTCCTGTAACAAAATTTAAATATTAAGTCTTTTAATCAAATAATTATATTCACTATAATAGGTTTTAATTTTCGTTTTTTAAATGTGCTTTAGTATATTTTTTTCTAGTTATCCCCCTTTCACCATTAGGTTTGTAGGTTCAGTTTCCAAGGGCGTTGTCTGGTAACAATGACTCATCGTTTCACAGAAGGCTATAAATAACGTTTATGGGAAAAACGGGGGATTTTTTATCTCCTTCCCGGTAGTGTATTGACTTTGCCTTTTATGGACTTGCGTAACACAGAGGTCATATTTTCATATTTTTAGCCGTCTTTATGTTAACTGATAACGGTTTAATGAACTGGGAAGTAGATTAGAACAGGTTTTAATTTTTGTATGCTGGGTTTACGAAAACATTATTTTTAAGAGAGATTAATCTTATCTTATTAAGTAGGCCCTATTCTAATTTTTTTTTAAATCTAGAATTACAATCCTGCATAACAATAACATAACAATACACGGGCTTGTGCTGGTTTGTTGTAAATGTTAAGAACTATTAAGTTAGAAACACGGATCTTTCAGTATAGAGTCATAGAGCTTGTACTTAAGCGGAGGCCATCTTGGGCCACGCCTCCCCTACTGAAGCGTGTGTTTGTTATTATGTGTGTAGTGTGTGCGATAAAGTGATTTTTTTTTAAAATTATATAAAATTAATCTTTGCTATGTTAATAGCCCATACTGATCCTCTACATATTTTTTTTTAAATAATAAGTTTGATATTATTTTAGAAATACAAGGCATGCCATATCATGTTTTTGCTGTGTGCTTTTCCGCTTCACCAACTACACACTAGCCAGCCTGACGCTTATCGCTGTAAACAGACTGGTTCACCATTGGTAACAGGAAGTAAACTTCCCATGACCTACTTTATAATTCCACGATGTTTATCTGTAGCCTGTATTGGCACACACAAGTAATCAGACCTTTTGTTGTTAGACCAGGATATCATTATTAATGAAGTGGGGGGTGGGGTGGTTCCTTGTTGTATTGTTTTGTTTATCACCATGGTCGCACGATACGCACTTATTGGGGATTTTATCAGCAGTTGCATCGGCTATTTATAGATGACACTGTAGCCGTGTTGTGTGTTATCTAGCTGGCAACTATGTCTACACATTTCCACGGTTGTCGGTCCTAGATCGTGTGACAGCGGATGATAACCTTGAAAGGAAAGAAATCCCAAATGTTACTGAGAACGATAATTTCAAAATCTTTGCGAGAAGCCAAAAAAAAAAAAAAAAATTTAAATCAGTGCAATGTAATTAATATTACATCCGGTCCACAGAGGCGTAGCTATTGTTGGGCGGGTGGGGCGGCGGTCTAAAAGGCGCCAAACGGGACAAATAAATAATTTAAAAACTCATTATGTGCTTCATTTTTAAATGATACACAGTCGAGGTTTTTAAAATAGTCTCGTTTAACTTAACTATTTCAATTTTATGACAACATAATGCCATCTGTTATTGGATAGTAACTTATAAAATGGGCGGAGGGGAGGGCTTTTTCGCCCGCGTAGCGCAAATTTGATAGTTCGCCCTGGGCGCCGGAATGAGTCGCTACGCTAAGACTTGTTTGAGGCGCTGCAACAGCAGTCCGCTCATAAATATTTACATATTGTAGATCAATACAACCGTTCAGTATTATTTTGTACAACAGCTTGCTACACTGGTGATTCATGTGCATAATGTTAAAACACATCGATTTCAACTAGTTTCATAATCGTTGTGGCAATCTGGTGCATGCTAGATGATGCAATGCATTTAAAAATTAACGATTTTTTTCTGACAAGGCCTGCGTATATTCCATTTTATTGTACTCGCTGACGGGGGGCAAACTGCGTGAATGATTCATTTCTGCTTAGAAAGGGTGTAGGATATAGAAAACCAATGAGTCGAGAAAACACGAACAAAGGAAACTATGGCGGGTTTTATTTTATCGTGTTGTAAAATAGAACAAAGCATGCAGTTGTCAGGAAACACGAGCTTAAATTCAATTGTTTGTAATTAGCTACCGGGTCCATTAATCACACGTGTTGTCTATTGATTAGGCTACACGTTGAAGTAGATTTAAGTGGTGACGATGACAATTACGATACGGAAGAAGAAGTTAAATTGTTAATCTCACTTTACATACACTCTGACGTCAGAGCTGAACAAATATCAGATTTAAAAAAAAAACCTGACCTTAGATCTACCTCCTTGTATTTATTACTTTAACATAATATACTTCCCAGTTAAATATCTACTTCGTTATTACGAACACGCGATTTTATTCAGGAATAAAATTATAGTTTATAGCATAGGCGTAGCTAGGGGGGGGGGGTGTGCGGACCGCACCGGGTGACACCATTTAGGGGGTGACACCAAGGCAAAAAACAGTAAAATATATAGAGAAAAACTTGAGGGGGTGAGGGTGCAAATCGAACGTTTGAGGGGGGGGGGGGTTGCAAATCGAAAATTTGAGGGGGGGTGCAAATCGAAGATTTGAAAGTTTGTCCCCGGGAAGGGTCGCTACGCCTCTGGGGGTGACACCATTGAGTGCCGCACCGGGTGAAACCCGACCTCGCTACGCCACTGGTTTATAGGCTATAAATACTAAATCTTGTCAATGTATGTGGGTCATAGATAAGGCCCAGGCTTTAATCACGCGTGTCACTGGGTTTGTTCAGCAAGCGGGAAGTGTAAAACTTAGATCCTGGATCACGTGTGTAGCGCATAATTCAAGTAGGCCGAGCTTTTATCTGGAGTTCGTTGAATACAACTTGACATTCGAAGTACGGGACCAGACAGGCGGGAAGTGTAAAACTTAGATCCTGGGTCACGTGCAGAGGCGTAGCGACCCTTCCCGGCGCCCGGGGACAAACTTTTCGATTTGCACCCCCCCCCCCCCCCCCGAGATTTCGATGTGCAACCCCCCTTCAAACTTTCGATTTGCACCTTCCTCAACCTTTCAACCCTAAGGTCGGCGCCCTGGGACATATGTCCATCCCCCCCCCCCCCCCGCTACGCTACTGGTCACGTGTAGCCCATATTTAAAGTAAGCCGAGCTGTTATCTGGAGTTTGTTTAATGAATACAACTTGACATTTGAAGTATGGGACCAGATAGGCGCTGTGTATAATTTAAGTAGGTCTCTTAACGTGCTACTGGCAGAGGCGTAGCGATCGACTCCTCCCGGGGAACAAACTTTCAATTTGGCGCCCCTCACCTATATAATTTATTTTTATAATTCAAAACTTCAGCTAAGATCAGCTTTCAATTTATTTCCTACCCATTTTGGCGCCCCTAGGATCGGCGCCCCGGGACATATGTACCCACCCACCCCCCTTCGCTACGCCTCTGGCTACTTGCAGGATTTAATAAGCGTCAAGGAGAAAAAAAGCATCAGTCATACATAAAAACTCTTGCACTGGGTTTCAATGACCTGAGGTGACCCATCTAGATATTTTAAATCCAGTCGCTGTTACACTTGTCGTATATTTAAAAAAATAACCGTTATAAAATAACGTGGCGTTTTTTTTTTACAATAAATTCACGAATGCTAACAAAGTAAACCCAATTCTGTTATCTGACACTGCAGGCGGTGAGATATTGACTCAAGTAGGCCTACACGCTGCTGCTGTGTGTAAATGTTAGCGTTATTACCAGTCGATCCTAGGCCAACACTATTTTTATCACGGGCGATGCACCGAGCCTGAAGGCTGTAGACCTGCTTGTGATGTGTAACAAAGCAAGAGATTACATTCTCTCCCCCCCCCCCCTTTGCAACATTCCCACCCCATGAAAGTTTCTAGTACCCACCCCCCAAAAAAAAAAACAATGTCAGAAAGAAACACTGACCACGGAATGTCAGTTTTCGCTTTGATCGTGGTCTTATAACCAAATTAATGTATGCAGCCCACTTTTCATTTAACGGTTGTATAAAGAGTCAAGCTAAAAAATGTTGTATTTGATGAATAAAATGCTAGATACATATTAGCCAACACAGTCTTTAAAACACTCGGACTGCACATCGTAACAGTGTTTCTTCCAGACTTTTTTCTCGGGGGGGGGGGGGGGGGCGGACACAGTTAAAAGTATATATTTTCTATATACATTCCATTTCGTTCAGGGGGGGGGGGGGGGGTTAGACTCCCCCCTTTCCCTCCTCGAATAGATGCCTGGAAGAAACTGAATCGTAAAATAAAGGTTCTTCAGCTTCTCATTTGACCTTATATTTTGTGAATAATCTGAATAATCTTCTTTTCACATTAAGAAACGACATTCGTGGCCTAATAATTCAAACTATCTTTCTTTTCATTTCTTTTTACACGAGGAAGAAAACTGCTGTTACAACTACTGCGTTTTAGGCACACATGCCTGGAATATTTAAGTGTACCAGGAAGAAAATCACAGGAAACATTCATTCTTGAATTATGACGCATAATGAAAAGGGGCTTAGAAAAAAAATTCTCTAGATAGGTGTCATGGCGTGGAAAATGTTTTCCTTAGATAATCAAAGAAATATATTACTTCCTTGTGTACACTGTGTCACTTTGTCTTCTTTGATTATATGTGCAGTGCTCTTGTAACACTAATGAGGGTACTTTATGTCATGGCTTGCTGATATAAGCCTGAGCCACTTAAATGTCATTCTGAATCAATCAATCAATACTAGGGCGTGGGCTAAATTTATGAATTCGTAGAGAATGCCGGTGCCGAGTTCTATAAACGTAAACAAAGTACCAATGTGTTTACTATTTATACGACTAATTGTTAGTACTGTAGCAGTAGCAAAGTGGCGACAAGGGTGCGGACCACATAGGGTGACGGCACATAATAGGGTGACGGCTCCAAATATGTTGTCTCCACATTTTACACGATCATGTTTATTTCTACTCTAGAAACTTAAAACTTGGGGGATGGGTGGACATAAAGTTCCGGGGGTTAGGAGATAGCATTGTTTTTTTCCATATGGGTCCTAAATTTTATAGTTTTTTTCTATTTCGCTTGAAAGAAACTCTTCTCTTATTATACTGTTCTACAGGGATAGAAATGGTAATTAATTACTTAGTAACGAACATTTTATTTTACGCTTATTCTTTCTAGTAAAACAAAAGCAGTAATTCTCAAGGACATTTTTATTTTTGTTTGTATCGTTGCCAGGCCGCCATTTTTAAACAACCTATGTTTTCGCGCGCGACGGCACTGCAGACAGCTACATACAATATGCTGTCATGCAGCGACACGCCTGGTCGTTGAACGTTGTACATTAATGGACGTTAGTGCAGTGGCGTAGCGAGGTCGGGTGTCACCCGGTGCGGCACTTAATGGTGTCACCCCCCAGAGGTGTAGCGACTCTTCCCGGGGAAAAAAATTCGATTTGCACCCCCCCCCTCTCACATTTTTCTCTATATATTTTACTATTTTTCGCCTTGGTGTCACCCCCCCCCCCCCTAAATGGTGTCACCCGGTGCGATCCGCCCCCCCCCTTCGCTACGCCTCTGCGTTAGTGTGTTGTGTAGCATGTCGGCCTACCATAAATAATGACAAGAGCGAAAATCAATAACCTTTGAGGCATTCGCGCTCTGAGTATAGGAATAGCCTTGAGTCATAGGCCAATGTTTATTGCTTTTTTTTTTACTTCGTTTTGTGTTTGTTACACGTAGGCTAACAGACTTAATCTGACTTGGCCTCAAGTAAATCCATTGGCCTCACGAGACCATTCTAACACTCTCTAACACTGTGCGAAAAATTTGTAGAGCAAGATTAAAACAAGTATACACTGTCACTAGTCTAGCCCTTAACATAATTGTTTAAACTACCAAATTTGGTGTTCTTTAGGCTAAATTAAGGATTGTATTGATTTCTACAGCCACTATTCTTTTTCACAATACGCATATTAAATCTATTCGTGCCATTCACCCAAGTGTTAAAAATTACAAACCATTGTGCTTTTTGTAATCGTCAATGTTTTAAATATAATCGATATTATTCAACAAAGCCCATTTTGAAATGAGATAAGTACAGAACAAGAGCTATTGTTTCCCTTCTATTGATCAGCGTGGTGCGAGTTGTCTAGCAACCACGATATTGATGAGTTTCCAAGAAAAATATTTTTAGCCCCGAGTAAAAAAAATGAGTAAAAAAAAAACAGCTGGCCTACAAAATTCAAGTACTGGCCTTAAATCTATATGTAGTTTATAATCTTTTAAAGACTGGCTCACAATTGTTTGATAATTTTGTTTATAATAGGCCTAAAGATATTTAAACAAAAATGAGTTGTTGTAACAGCCTTAACTCGTAAGGCAATTTAGTCTGCAGTTGACCAAACTGATCATGTGATTAAAACTCCCAATTTAACCATGCTTTTATTAAATCTAGACTATTTTAGTATTTATTCAAAACAAGACATTCTTCCCTTTTTGAAAAATATGCTGGCCAAAACATATCGACGTCAACATTCTAATCTCTCAGACCAAACATAAATAATCCTGTTTGTCAACCCTTAGTATTGATCTTTAGATTTGTTTCGGCTGTTGCTAATGGTCGCCGTGTAAAGAGATCCCTGATGTTTACTTAGGTAGATAGCAAAAAAAAAAAAAAAACCAGTGATACTTTATAATGTAGATACGTAGTAGCTTGATCCATTGCTAACTTTAAAGCCTTAATACCAGAGTTTCTTCCAGGCATCTCGCCCCCCCGAAAAATTTTTACCGCCCCCCCCCCGGAACGAAATGAAATTTATATAATTTATATAGAAAATACATACTTTTAACAGTGTCCGCCCCCCCCCCCCCGAAGAAAGTCTACCGCCACCCCCCCCCCCCCCGAAAATTTCTAGTGCCCCCCCGGAGAAAAAAGTCTGGAAGAAACACTGCTTAATACTTTTAGGAAAAACCATTAGCTTTGTAAGCCTAGGCCTATTTCATGTTTCTGTTAGTTCCAATACCCAGTAGCGTAGCGAGGGGGGGGGGGGGGGGGTACATATGTCCCCGGGCGCCGACCTTAGGGGGCGCCAAAATGAGTTGGAAAAATAAATTGAAAGGTTGAGGGGGTGGGTGAAAATCGAAATCTTGAGGGGGGGGGGGGGTGCAAATCGAAATCTTGAGGGGAGGGGTGCAAATCGAAAGTTTGAGGGGGGATGCAAATCGAAAGTTTGAGGGGTGGGGGTGCAAATCGAAATCTTGAGGGGAGGGTGCAAATCGAAAGTTTGAGGGGTGGGGGGTGCAAATCGAAATCTTGAGGGGAGGGTGCAAATCGAAAAGCTTGTCCCCGGGCGCCGGGAAGGGTCGCTACGCCTCTGCCAATACAAGTAACAGGCCAAGGTCAAACAGTATTTATTTATAATAACCTTTCTGCTTATTAATCCCCCACGTTTTTAAAAGTGTTCTATAATTCAAATCTCTTTTAGATTAGAATACATTATATTATTAATGAAATTAATTGTCTCATAAGACATTTTAACGCAAATAGTGACTTGGTTTATTAGCGTTTTATTTATGGGTTCAAGCACATAACCTTTGGCCTAGTCATTGTTTACGAAATCAACAAGCACTTCGTTCAATGGACGTTTCGTTTTGAAAAATACACGCCTATAGCTGAATCGACCCACTTCCTCATGCAAGGAAAGGGGATTCCCCATGCCGGATTACAAATTCATTTCAAGGGCAACTAGGACAAGCCAATGTATCAGTACTGCTACGCAAAGTTATAGAAGTGCTACGAGCGGAATGCAAACGTTGCACATAACTTAATTTACGCGCTTATTTAAATAATATATACAACGCACGCATATATTACATATTCACTATATTAATACTTTGCAATTGAATAGGCAGAGCATACTTTGGTGTAAATGTTAGCTATTAGAAGCAAGTCATTGCATATTTCATAGGTTTGTTGGGGAAGAATGTCATTCAATGTTTCTTCCTTTTTTCTCCTTTTCTCGGGGGGGGGGGGGGGGGGGGGGGGCGAACACTGTTTAAAGAATTTCATTTCGTTCGGGGGGCGGTAGACTTTCTTCGGGGGGGGGGGGGAAGTGGGTGGGGGGGGGGGAGAAACTCTGAAGTCATTACGGAATTAAAAACTTTTTCATGTTTACAACTGACTTTTCTTGAGCGTGTTGTGGGCCCAATGTTTCTTCCCGGCATCTCTTCGGGCATCTACCCCCACCCCCGTAGAAAAAAGTCTGGTAGAAGAAACACTGTGTGGGCCTTTCTTGTCACAACAGTTGAGACAGTATATTATACTAGTTATATATATATATATATATATATATATATATATATATATATATATATATATATATATATATATATATATATTCCTCTTCAGATCCACTGGACTGATGAAGTAGAGTTCAGATGTTTCTTCACCTTGGCATATGAAGGGATGATGTGGTCAGCACTATTATGCCTTTCTGCCTTTACCTAATTTAAGTCAGGTACCCATCAGAGCTGGGGGAATTCAGGAACGTCGTAGAGTTACAAATCTGAACCGAGATCTTTGGGCTCGCTGTCAAACTATATATATATATATATATATATATATATATATATATATATATATATATATATATACATACACACACAAAAGAACTGTAACCTCCAAACCTTTTCCTAAGTAATAGACTGTTGAAGCTGCAAGTGGGGTTATTTTACAAATTTTTGACAGGTTAAAAATAAAATGGTACTATGGCACCAGTTCTTTCTCAATGCATTCTTTTCATGGAGCATGAGATTCATTTTCATCAAAAGCTTGTGGCAGCTACAGAAAAATTTTACAACATCCATGACACCATTTTTAAACTGCTTAAAATTAAGCAAAGATAACTAAGTTATGTTTTCATTTAGAATAACTGAAGTAAATGACTGTAGTTGATCCTATTTCCAAGTCTTTAATAACTACATTATATTTGATGATAAAACACAAAAGCATTTTGGAGTCTAAATTGTAAATACTATTAAGAAGCAAAACAAAAAAATGTAATGAGAACTTTCACTTAATATTTAAGGAAACAAATTAAAAAATACAATTTTTGTTAATCAAAAAAGCTTTATTGTTTATAGATACATAAATATACACAAAATTAACAATGTAAAATAATTTAAAAAGTGACATGCACCATCATTTTTTAAGTAAATGACAATTTAAAAAAAAATTCACTGCGGCAAAGAAATCACACCGGGTAGGAGTAACATAAAAAAAAGTTAGAGGCACAAAAACAACAAAATGTTAATAGCGAAGTGTCAAATAACTCGGTACAACAAAATAGGATTCCATAAGATAATTCTATTAAATTTTAAGGATATAGGCAGTTGTTTTGTTTGTACCTTGTAAGCTAGTTAAAAAATGTAGTAGATTAAAGATGAGAACATTTAATTTGTAAGTGTAAAGAAAATATTTTTAAAAGGCTGTGGTGGGTGCCAGAAAAAAGACAGGACCAAGAAAGGCTGAAGAGAAGAGGAACAGGTTAAGAAACAAGCAACCTTCAGTTAACAGATGTTTTACACTTATTTTAGCAAGTTGCTACTAATGAACATTTTTATAAAAAAGTAAAATCTTTTTCCAAATTTATACAATGCTTAAGTAAGTAAAAAGAAAAGGTACAAGTTACTTTATGCCAAACAATAATTCCTTTTTATTACTTTATTAGTTGGGGTCCATCAGGTGGGGTTGATTAAAAATTCAAATTAGTTTTATTTTATAATAATCTTAAAGAAATGATCTAGCAATAAATATGTATTTTAAACTCTAATTTTCATTAGTGTATATTTATATATATGATTAAGCCTTGTAATTTATTTATATTAATTTCTTATTATAAATGTATATGAATTTATTTTAGAAATAATTGTTTCTTTGATCTATTTTAACTCTGACTATTACATTTTTAACATAAATGAAAGAAAAAGGATATATTGAAACAGTAATAAGTTTTAATTGCATAAAGATTATATAATGTTATATATGATTGCATAATCAAAATCTTTAATATACTATCAATTTCTTTTAGATACCATGATTATTGATAATAAGTATTGAACGAATAATAATACACTTATTCGATTTTAGAGCCTTTCTTAATAAAGCTTTTTACGGAAAGTATTTATTCTGATGATCACTCTAAATGAAAACCGAATAGAACACTAATTCCTGATGAATTTGTATTTGTTACTGTTTTTACATAGCTTTATTGAAACATCATGAATAGTGAGAGAGTGGAGATGGGAAATATGGTTTAGATGCATACATAAATTACTTAGTTAAAACACAGCAAAGATTTAGAATAATATTTTAACAAGAAACAGTAATTTACACCATAAAAAAAATAAAAAGGTAGCCTACAAATAAAAACACACATTTCATCAAAGCTATATATTCCCGAAATAAATACTTGACCCTCATTTTTACCCTGACCCCAAAAGCAAAAGTGACAGGGAAAAAAACTAAGGGGTACTGTTCAGTCATTTCAATGTATTTATAAAAAAGCATTAATATGTACAAACATAATGATAACTAAATGGGTACAAATACAAATGTTTCATGCACATAAAAATACATTAATTAAAGGAAAAGTATATTTTTCCAAGGATTGAAAATACATTTCCATTATTAAAAAATCAAAATTTGGCACTTGAATGTATTCTATATCATATAAAGTAGTTATAGTTATTGAGAGTCTAATTAAATCAAGTTTCTTTACTAAGTGTTGGTAAAGAGTGTGGAAATAATAAAATATCATAACTTAAATTTAATGTAAAAATGGGATACAGAAAAATATTTAACTTTAAAAAAAAAATACTGTAGAATGTAAATGACAAAGTATGTTTCACAAAAAAACTTTTATTATAAAAAACGTATGTAGATAAATGGGATTAAAATATCACTTATTCAACTGTAACATTTTGAAAATGAAATAAGGTTTCACCTGGCTTAAAATTAAATGTCTGATTAATGAAACAAAAAAAGTTTTATTCAAGTAAAAGATCAATTAATTACTAAAAAGGTACTCTGGGTAAGTAATGTTTTTTTCACAAATATAGATAAGTTATTAGACTAGACAGTGAGACAATGACCTGGTTAACCTGCTCCATGCTGATAGTTGGCATGCAAATATTTATATGATTTTCTATACAGAAAATCCATTGTTGCACATACAACTTTGTAAGCCAGGAGATATATTTTCTCCTCAATTTTTTAGAGCCTACTCAAAAACCACTCATATTTTTTCTTCCATCTATAATAACCCCATTACATATATATATATATATATATATATATATATATATATATATATATATATATATATATATATATATATATATATATATATATATATATATATATATATATATATAATTGCATGAATGCTGTTAACGCTACTGTTGGTTTGAAGAAATGATTTTGAAGTATTGAAAAAAGAAACTGGACTGTTTTTAACAAGAAAAAATAACTAGTAACATTTTTTGCTGGGTAGAATAATTATATTGGGAACATTAACAGTACAAATTATTATTGTAATTTTATATTCAAAGCTAAAGTATGTCCACTTTTTAAAAAAATCATGGATTGGACTAGTTTTCAAATGAATTACTTTACCCATTAAGCTCCAACATAACTGTTTAGACGTTAAACAGACTTCTATAATGTTAAAAAGTTAAAAATGCTATTTTGATGAAGGTTTAGCATTGTTTCAGTTTTAACAAGTTAAAATAAGCTGGATATATATTGATTAATACATATATTTAAGAATATATATAATCCTACATCTAAACATATACACTTATTGCAATTCAAATAGTGGGAAGTTACGGCTTATATATATATACACATACATACATACTTACACATCTATCCCCTGACATATTTGTCAAAATTGTACACATGACATTTGTCTGAATTTTTCTTTCTTGCTTATTTTAATTTTGTTTTGCAATATTTTAATTCCAGCACATCTTTTCTACAATTTAAACACAATTTTGTTTATTTAATGCTTTAAATTTTTACCATTCAAATTCTTGTTCAATCAAGCTACCATGGACCTTATTTTGGTGAAAAATTGGAAAATGTAAAACAATTATTTTCTAAACAGCTTCAAAATTGTGAATTCTTCAAATAAGATGCTTCTTTCTAGTGCTAAGTAAACAGCAAGCTAGAATTGTATTTTATAGACAAAGTTTTACTGACATTTTACCCTACAGCGAGACATTGTACATTTTTAAACATGTCATAATTTACATAATACTTGAGCATTGGATGAAACTTAGTATACCATTTCAGGACACCCACAACATTATTTTCCATGCAAAGATATGTATATATATACATGCACACATATAGAACTAATTTGTATACAATAGTGGAGTTATTTTATAATTAAATTGCGATTGTATTTCAATTATTTTTTTACAAATGTGAATTAATCTTTCATAAAGGCTGATGAATTGATGAAATGATCTATCTATGATGATGCCAGTGTAATTTTAAAAACTGTTCTTTTTTATGTCTAATAGTAATAAGTGTAAATTTTAAATATATTTTATGTTTAATTTTATTGTGATAATAAAAAGTAGCAAAAGTAAACCTGTTACTGTTCATCATTTTTTCCCCCATTTTCAATCTTTCTTCTTGCCCTTTTTTTCTTTGACTTCTTTTTTCTGGTTGAATCATTTGGAGTTTCATTTGATTCAGTTAAATTAGACGCTTTTTCATTCTTTCCAGAAATAGGAGATATTTTATAGGGTGGCAAATGTGCCAATGGTGTCAGAGGTTTTTTCGTTTCAATATGTCTGAAATGTTGGAACCAAAAGACAAATGAAAGCAATTTTAACAAAGTATAAACTGTGCATTTCTTTAAAAGGCTCAACTACCAGTTAGTAATTAAATAATTCTTTTAGTGGACAAAATAAAAAAGCATTAGCTTTCATGTAGGCAATATCAAATAATCTTTACAAAAATAGCATCTCTACACAGTACTTAAATTGTTTACTATTTACACAATTTAATTGGTCACACTTTAAAAACTTAGTAATAAAATTACTACTAATTTTTTTTTTCTAGACAATTAGCAAAATGAGGAAAGTAGCTTAAAAATATGCAATTTTAATATTTGGTTAAAATTAATAGTAACCTGACAATAGAGTAAAATGATAATAATTGTGATTAAATAATATTTAAATATAACAAGGACCAAAGTGGTCACTATAAGCAAAAACTGAAATTAAAAAAATTCTTTCAGTCTATAGTCATTTGCCTTTATTGAAATAATGGATTCTTGACAATGAATATACTAGGGAACACAATAGCAATACATATTATAAAGAGTAACGTTAAAATGCCAATTCTCATCTTTACAAAAGACTTTCGGTCTAATTGGATCAAATTATGCTTACATAAGGTAAGGAAATGTAAAATATCATATTCATCCTAAAATTTTACCTATGAAGTGTGAGTTCAAACTTATAAGAAGGATTTTTACAGCCCTTCTATAATAACCCATAATAATAACAAATCAGTTTATTTAAGAAGATTGATCAGCACCTAAATTCTAACTATGAAAGTATAGATTTACCAGTAAAAAGCACAATAATGGTAATGTATTTTGCTAAAGAAATATATTTTACCTGCATGAGTTAAGTTCTAAAGCTCATTAGAATGTCATTGGTCATGCAATGTATTTAGTTCTAGATAATGCATTAAAATAAGCATTAACATAATTCATTTTGGTCCACTAATTAATTGCAAGAAATCAAAATTTTACCAAGGCAACTTTATAATGGAACTGTGTTTACCCTTCGAGAACAAAACACATCAAACTTTGAATGAGAAGAGTATAAATACTATAACATGCATTCATTCTACTTATTGTACTAAAATGCTAAGCAGGTCTCCAGAGCAAAGAAGAACAAAGCTTTTAAAGGTGAACAGACACATTATTAAGCCAGTTATCTAAATTTTGGTATTTTCTTCTTCTGGTTGATGAACTAAGGGTTTTTCATTATTTTCATCTGATGGTCTGAAAAGAAAATTGCATTATATGTAGTGCAATAAAAGCAGGGTAGGATACTACAATCAAATCAATGTATAAATAAGAGTGAGTGTAAGAGTTAGTCAAAATAGCAATACAATAAATTAGACAAAGCATTTCTGAATAAAGTTGTAAACTGGTTTAGTCTCAAGCAGGCCCTACATAAGATTCTATAGGGCTGAAACTTACTACTTTTGTGTCAACATTTTAATAAACTATATGTCAATTACCCCCCCCCCCCCCCCCCAGACATTCCCCCCCACCCTGTAATTACCATCGCCCAGTAGGACATTACCCCCCCCCCCCCCCCCCGACACAGCTTAAGGTACAGCTAGTGTTAAAGTTAAAGTTAGGCCTAGGGCTAGAGTTAGGACTATGGCTATAGAGTTGGTTTTGGTCTTTTTCTTAAGGTTAGGATTAAGGTAATATATAGGTATAGAATTTGAGTTAGATTTAGGATTCAACTTTGAGAGGGGGGGGGGGGGTAATATGTATGTTTTGAATTTTTAAAAGTTTAACATTCCTTTAATAAAATACACACTACAGATTTTGTGTTAGCTATAGCACTGTTATGATGTTGGGTCATACTGAGGAGTAGAAGTTTAGAAAAAAAAATTATTTTCTTTTTACAATATTTACATTCTTAGCAAGATTTTTATTTCAAAATGAACAAGGTGTCAAGGTGGTAAGTACTTCCATATTTTGCACTTATCAAATACAAAATTGAGGCCAAATTAGAGATGGGTGGAGGCATTTTGGCCTAAATTTTGGTCTTTATTGCTTCATCTACCACTTACGCAAATTAGTTTATGATCTGTTTCTTCCTGCCTAGAGATTATTTCACCATAAAAAAAATCACTATGTTTGTAAACAGAAGGTTTTTTTTATATTGAAAGTCATATAACTGGAATGAGAGACTTGAATTTGAATTGCCAGCAACATAGCATAAGTGAAAACAAATGCAAAAGTTTGCATTCAGGGTTGTAAGGGTTAAGAACACAGATATGTCGCATTCAAAATTCAAGCAAAAGCCAATCCAATATACTTCAACTAAGAGGATTGTAACTTTTCATCTAGTTAATAAACTATAATAAAATAAGTTGAAATAATGCATTATGCTTATGAAAATTTATAATGCTTTAAAGACAAAAGAAAAAATCTGTTTTGACAAGGTTTTCAATAATGGGTGAAATAAAATGACAAAATCAATAAAAATAATAATAATAAAGCAATTTCTTCCTCTGATTTTTATGTAAGGTTTTTCTAATTGCACCTAGCCACAAGTAAGAAAATGCTAAGAACTATTTTTAAATTTTTTTTTTATTGTGCTAAACAGCTAAACATATTTAGTGGAGATTATTTATATATTTATTATATATTTATATAATGTTCTTTCTTTAGTTATACTCATTTTATATGAAAAAGGCAGAAAATGCAATGAAGTTTTCTTTTTGACATCTTTTTCTAACAACTTATAGTAGTACTAAAATGATACAGAAAGAATAAAAGTAAGACAAAAAAAATATATTTTAAAATTTTAGAACATTGGTTACCATTTACAGAAAAGAATATTATTATTTGAGTTTATTTATCACAAGTAAAACTGAGTCACTTTAAATGAATGAGTATCATCTGTTGAATTTTTACTATGTAGAGCCAAATTTATTATAGCTATGCAGGTATATGAAATTGTTATTACAAATTTATTTTGAATAAAAATTTATTTATAGTTGAATAGACCCTTTCTTAAAAATGAGACAGCCAAGTTTGTAAATTTATTTCAGTGACACATGCATGCAGTTCAGACAAATCCATATTAGGTTCACTCCTTAACTTAAAAATGTATTTTGAGTGTAAAGTATTAGTTGACAACAAAACAAACAAGAATGGAAAGCTCTAATAGACCATTGCTTTAGTGATTTTTTTCAATCTTTAAGTAAAGGGTGGGTTAATCATTGTTACTTGAATACATTTTAAAATTAGCATCATTTCATTTTAGCAGCATGCAAAGTAAAATAAATGCGAGAACAGAGATGAAGACAAACAAGTGACGACAAACACTCACATAAAATGTTTTGTTAAGTGTGCCCCTCTTTACTGTAAAAAGTAAAACAGTAATAATAAAGTAAAGGTATTATACATTTATAAACTGAAGCAAGAAAAATGTTCAACGTGTAATAAAAAATGTCAGTAAATTTAAGCAATCACATGTTTTTCTTAGTCTAACAACACTAAGTGAAATTAATTAGAGGAGTATGTAACTAAATATTAAAAATACATATTTTTGAAAAAATGAAATACATTTGAACACTAAGTATGTAAGCATGGCATGAGCTTCAAATTAATTAAATGACAAATGATACATAAAAGCTGTTATGGGTATTTCACATCTAGAAATCAATTTTAGGAGTGAAAACAGAAAAGTTTACTATGTATAGAAGAAAAAAAATGCAATGTGTGTACATTATGTAAGTATTTTCTTCTGCAAATAAAATTATTTTTATTTTTAGGCTGAATCATTTTTTGTAAACGTGATGGTTTGTAAAACGTAGGTTCTAGTTTGTCCCAGTTTTTGTACATAATCAGTCAAAACCCACTAACTCATTGTAAAAACTTTTGCTGTGGTATTTAAAGTTAATTTGTACCTGGCTTTATTTTGGTGCTGTAGCCTAACCCTTTCTATAACAATGGGGAAACCAGAATAAAAATAGCATTAAAAGAACAACAACAAAGATCAATGTTAATTTAATGACATAGCAGTGCTTGATGATGATATTGCATGATCATGTTAAGAGTTATCTAGAGTCAGTCCTTTATTTTTAAAATGGTATTTACTTTAAAAGAGGCTGAATCCTGAACTGTGAGCTAAACTAATATTAATATTTCTAAGTAAACGCTGATTCTTTTTCCCACTTTACATTGATTTTAGAGCATGTTTTGATACTAATCTCTTTTTAACATTTTAACTGTCCCAATCGTTTGATAAAGTAGAGGTATCAATGAAGCACTAAATAGTAAGTACAAACACCAACCCCCTCTATATTACTCGATTTGTTTAAAAGAACATAAAGACTCAGTTTAGGAAAATACGGTTTAAATAAATTTATTTGCAGATGGAAAAGAAAATACAATAATTTACTGTTAGTTTTGTTTTTATTTTAAAGAATATTAGTGGCTCGCCATTAATATGTGTGGCTTTAGTTTAATGAAGCATTGAATTAAAAAAAAACTAGTCTGTTTTAAATTTAAATGATAAGTTTACACTTACCTAGCAGGGGGTATAGTTGTTGTAGGTTTCGTTTCTGCTAAGTTTAGGCCTGTAGGTTGTTTGTTTGCTACATAGTAATGAAAGTTTGTTTTTGTGAAATTGAGGCAACATTAATACATGAGATAATACAATGTTATGTGTAGGCCTATATGTAAACTTGAAAGCAATCAATACAAGTAAACTATCTTCAATAAGTCTTTTTGCTAAACTCATTTATTCATGTTAAAATTAATTTCACTCAAGACTAATTAAATTTAGAAAAAAAATATATGCTTGAAATTATGTGGCATATTATTCAATATAATTATGACATTTTCATTATTATTGTAAGCTGTTATTTTTTTAACAATGCTATGAGTGCTCATTCAGTGTCAAAGTGAATCAGCTTGGAATCAATTCTAGACAGTGAAAATTTAAGTATTTAAGAAATGCATTTTTGTGTTCAGTACATTCTGTTTATGTTGGATGTACTAAGAAAATAGCTTACAACATCATCTGCAAGTGACTTGAAATACCCATTTTATATTCAGAGATATGACCATACTGAGTAAAAACATATGAAACTTAATGTACTATTCTAGTACACTTTTTGTAGATCAACTGGAACTAGCTATCATACCACAGTAGCAAATGACACATTTTCTAATACATCACATGAGACTAGTTTTGTGCGCCATAACTCTTAACCACAAGAACTGGCGAGACTACATTATGCTAGGCTCATGCTTAGTCTAAATCTCACGATATTTGGGGGTGAAAAGAAATTTCCAGGCTCTACAGATTTCCCTGTATTTCAAGGTCATTGAAACAATGAACTCCACTTCATCCACCCTATTTGACGTGGGGATGAAGAGGAAAACTTGATGAATGAAAGTAATATATATCAAAAGTGGCTGATCTGATTTACAGTAACCCAATTTATGTTGAATGTAATGTTTACAGTGAATTACCTAATTTAGAACTACCTAATTAGGGGATTAGCCCGTAGTGGCGAAACGAAAGTACAGATATTTTAAACTTGGCCGTACTGGCGAAAATCCCGCTGAAATATTTTAAAGTAGTCGAACAGCTAGGATCGTTGTTTATTTTACTTAAATAATTTGCGATACCGGAATTGGATCCAACAGAAAACATAATAAATCGATTTGGTGGGAAATATAAAGTTCTTTTTGTAGAAAATAAAATATATAAAATATACCTTGGCACTGATTAGTAACTTACACAATAATTACATCTAGAATCTAGATCTAGAAGGGATAAAACTCCATTTTAACGTTTTTTATTCACCGCTTCACGTTCACCTCCAGTTGAGCGTATTTTATTATTAATTAATTATAATTATTAGGCTAATACTAATTATTAATTAATTATTACTAATTAATTGATTTAATTTAGGCCTAGGCCATTTATTAGGCTTATTAATATTATTCAGTATATTCAGTATTCAGTACTATTCAGGCCTAATTAGTTATTTTAATTACTAATTAGATCTAGGGCCTACTTATTAATAATTTATTAATAATTTAATATTTATAACATTTTTATTGATAACCCTTGCCTTTGCGGCTTAGCTAGCATAGCACGGGTGGGGGGTGCAGACTGCACCAGATGACACCATTTAAGGGGCTGACACCAAGGCAAAAAATTGCAAAATATACTTTTAATATACAGAAGAAAAATGGGGAGAATGTTTACACCGGTGTCTGAAAATGGAATCTTCTTTTAAAAAGGGGTGTTAGGTTACTGGTAGTTTACTTAATACACACATGGCTGGCTAATGTCAATGACTCAATGCTAACCCTGTCCCTAGCCCTAACCCCAACCCTGGTCCAAACATACGTCTAACCCTAATTTCTAATCATAAAATAGTCGAGATTACAATACTACTAACAACCCAACACCCCTTTTATAAAGAAGATTCTATTATCGGACACTGGTATCTATAATCATCCAAAAAATGTTGTTTTGCCCGTCCCATTAATGATAAATTAAAGTTAAATAGTCTTTTAAGTACAAATTGACAATTATTACCAGAGGGTGGGGGTGATACTATGTCATAAACTTACTAACTATAGAGAAAACATTGCTACATCCAAGTTCCAACTGTATTATTAACAGACTGAAGATAAACATCGTTACTTGGGTGACAACCGATCTAGCGATGCCATTTGGCCTTAGACCTAAGCACTTTATTTAAATTTTTACTACTTTCAAAACTTTTATTTGTCAAACAAATGTTTGAAATAAAAGAGTAGACCTTTGTAGACAATCTTTATTTTAGTACAAATTCCACACTCAAGATATTCCAGTTGTAATATGTCACCATAACGGCAACTGATGGAGGGGGTCTCTTTAAAGATTAAACAGTTGTCTTTATTTTCTTACAAAATGTGTATTTTTTGTTTCCCAGGATTTACCAGCCTGAGGATTAAGGCATCTCTTCAAGATGGATGTTAGAACATCACAGTTGGTTATTTTTTCAGACCACCTGATGTTCAATTTGCTACACAGCCATTCATTATTGAAAGTCTCAGAACCATAGAGGAGAACAAATTTTACATTGCTGTTCAACAGTCATATTTGGAAAACTGTAGACAGCTCTTGACATCCATATTGTGTGGAGGATGTTGGATACTTTGCTGATATGTCTTTTGATGTCCTCATCTGCTCCCCCATCATCTTACAACAGATCCTAGATGTGTAAAGTGATCTTGCTCAAATAGTCATTTCTTGTGTTCTAAGTGGAACTCCTGTTTGTTGTTGATTCTTATTTCTTTTGTTTTTTCCAGTTGATCATTAAGCTATATTAAGAAGGTTCATCATAGTTTGCTTAGCGTGGATTGGGCATGTTGTCAATGTGAGAGTATAGTATCCTCAATATCTAGACCTCCAGCTAAGTGAGGGTCCACTGAATTCCACCCTTTTGGTCTGATGTACTTTATTGGTGAAAAGCGTATAACGTTTCTGTACTCACTGAAAAAGGGCTGGTTAACTTGTGGATAATCTCAGGGGCGTAGCGAGGGGGGGGCGGGGGGTGCGGACCGCACCGGGTGACACCATTTAGGGGGGTGACACCAAGGCAAAAAATAGCAAAATATATAGAGAAAAACTCGAGGGGGGGGGGGTGCAAATCGAAAGTTTGAGGGGGGGGGGGTGCAAATCGAAAACTCGAGGGGGGGGTGCAAATCGAAAGTTTGAGGGGGGGGGGGGGGGGGTGCAAATCGAAAATTTGAAAGTTTGTCCCTGGGAAGGGTCTCTATGCCTCTGGGGGGGTGACACCATTAAGTGCCGCACCGGGTGACACCCGACCTCGCTACGCCACTGGATAATCTGGCAGTTGGAGTCTTTGTAGAGGTGTTGGGTAATATTGCTGAATTTCAGAGGAGTTTCTTAGCGATTAAATGTGCACATTCAATTTTTTCAATAGGTTGGCTTTCATGTAGAGATATTCTGCTACGCAGTATTTGTTTATAAATATGTGTATCTATATATATATGCATATATTTATGTTTGTGTTGAAACTAAGGTCTAGTTACACACAGTCATATAAAATTAAAAACTTGTTAGATTAAGATGTTTTAGAGATTGTCTGTAGCCATCAAATTTTTATTTATTCTGGAGGTTGTATGTATTGATTCCATTTGGTCTAGTTATTGAGCATACTGAAATCTGCTAATATTGATTTATTATCTATCTACTTACTTGTCCACTTGTAACCTATATGATCTGTTACTTAATTGTAGCATCAAAAGTATTCTTTTAATGTGAATAAAAATTTTAAACAATCGCTTCTTGTTGTTTTGTTTTTTTTGTGTAGTTCACTCAAAGTCATGTTACAGTATAAATTTAAGTTGCCAGTTTGTGTACCTGTAATTTCCTTGTAGTGGGAGGGGGAAGGGCATTTATCTCACAGTGAAGTAAACATTGATAAAAAAAGAATGTTTTTTTTATATAAAATCCATTAAATCCCCCCCCCCCCCCCCCCCCAGAAGAGATGCCTGAAAGAAACTCTGACTCAGACATGAGAGAAATAGCACGAGGAATCAAGTTAAATAAAAGCTTGTAAAAATGCCCTTAACTGAGTTTTTAACTGAAGATTTCAGTTTTTGTAAATTCAAAAACGAAGAAATATAATATTTTATTTATTTCGGTAATTTTTGTTTTGGTTCCTGATTTAGACATTTTTTTCCCTTATAATAATCGAGTATTAACACGTACGATTATTTTGTAAAACCAATTTAGGCTGCGATTATTTTTTTTTTAATACACGAAATTACAAATTGTATTTGTGATATATTTTGAGGAAATCAAAAACGTTTATAACTATAATCAACATCTAATATTTTAAATAGCAAAAAATAACTTCAACAGTACGGACAATACTAAAATTTTTGTACTTCCGTTTCGCCACTACGGGCTAGACCCCCTAATTAGTTTGGCTTATTAACAATGAGATTGACTTTATATGTCTCAAAATAAATTATTGTGAAAATTATATTGCTTATTAGCTTAATAACACTAATTTTATTTGTGCATTTAGTTAAGTAATAAATTAGTGTTTTTATGAGTTGGTGGGGGAAAGGGGAGTTCTCTGACAACAAAGTAAATGATTAATATCAACTTTGTGTGAAAATAATGCATATGTTTCTATGAGTAGTGCATGTTTTAACTCAAGAGTGAAATTATTTTAAAGTATCTATAGTATTATAAAAAGACATAGCCCTTGATAGAAAGTTTTTAAAAAGGGAACTTAGAAAATGATATGATGTTTAATGCAAATGATTAATGCTAATGTAATTTTTTTAAAGGGGAAAAATGTATAGTTACCTTTTTTGAATTTGCACACTAGAACAATAAAAAAAAGTATGTAAAAAACTTGTGTTTTTAACAATGAAATGACAATAATTTCAAATACTAAAAGGTTTAACAAATTGTTCATAAACAGGTTGTGAAACTAAAATGCTTAATAATTTTCTTACAAATTGTAACAAACACTTTCTTACCATTACAATAAAATAGTAGGCCAATAACTGAAAAAGAAAGAAAACAATTATGTATCATTTATTTTTCATAATTGATTAATCTGTAGCTGTTAATAGTTTACTACGAGTAGCTTTCTTAAACCTATCAAATACTGGCCAATCAGAGCAAAGCATTTTTTTTTCAGTGAAAATTAACTGTGATTCCACTTTTTAAATGTTTTAAATCCAACCCATTTCAATTAGTTTCCTACTATTTATAATGCGTGTATATGATTAAAAAGCTCAACAGTCATTATTAACCAAGAAAATCGCAAGATAAATTTCAGGGTTAAATAGATCAGAACCAATGCTTCTTAGCCTATGTCCTAAAGGGCAACAGCTTTCACCACTAGTATGGCAGACAAAAGTCCTAAAAGTTGAAAAACTACTACAGCAAGAAGATAAAATCTAAATATTTATGCATGACCAGGATAAAATAAAATAAAATAATATGGTTCGTCAGTGTACAAAAAGCATTTTAAAATTTACTATTCATGGTTCACTATGAGTAGACACTCATTGAATATAAAATAGAGTTAAAACCAGAAAACAAAAAATGTACTATTACAATTGATAAGTATTATTAAAAAAAGGTTATGGGAACATTGCTTAAATTACCTTTTGTTTTTATCCTATGCTACTTTTAACAAATATTCAAATGTGAATTGCACTGATAAGTATAACTTACCTATGCCAACAATCACAACTGATCCTGCAACAGTAACCACAATGACTAATATGATTTTTGAGTCTGAACATTTAGGTTTTTCTGAGGACAGTAAACAAACTATAGAAAATAAAAACAGTTCAACAGGAATACATGTGTACTTGTTTAGTAAAAAAAAAAATTGTCATTTTATCAGCTATTTTTACTTTCTCTTATATAAAAGTATAGAGAAAATCTTGTAATCATGTAAAAAAAATGTCACATTTCTTACCCTTTTTGTAAATGAGTACAGCAATAACTGAAAAAAATTTAAAACAAAAAAAAAACATATTTGTAAAATAAAGGAAGATATAATGGATGGAAATTGGGAAAGGGAGGTGGGGATTGTAAGGGAGAAGTGACAGAGGAAAAGGAAGAAAAGAGTATTTATTATTTATTCCTACATAACATTAGCTTAAGTTGAAGGATGCTTCTAAAATATTGTTTTTAAACCTATTAAATACTAGCTAAGAAATAAGTAATATGTTACTCTTTATTTGATGGTTTGATACACCCTCTTCCTCTATCACAAAAAATCAGACCACTTAGCAAACAAGTTAATAAAAAGTCTAGTGACAATTTAAGCGCAATTTCCTTAATTAATTTTTTGTGACCGAACGAAAGGATATTTTTGAAAACTTTCTCCGGCAATATTGTTCTAAATTATAGCAGGAATCGATTGGTAAATGTTTCAAGTCGCTAAGTGGTCTGGTTGCCGAGATATGGGCCAAAAACTGCATTTTTTCAAGGTTTTTTTGGCTTTTCCAGGAAATCCAGGAAGGAATTCCGGGAATTTTTTTGGCCCACAATCATCCTCGGAACTTGCTTAACATATTTGCTTTTGGAACTAGTCCTCGATATTGCTTTGTTGAGGAGGAGATACGACTTAAAGCTGGGGACACCCATCCATCCAGAAATGACGAGTTAATAATCGCAATATTCCTGTAAGGAAATTGCGCTAAAAAATAATAAATAATATCACATTTAATAAAGCCTGCCAGATTTTAACATTTAAAATGGTAATTTTCAACATATATTTACTGTGCCCATGTAGATATGCAGTTGAAACAATGTATTATATTATGAGATAAAGATTTCTAAAAATGTAAAACAACTGCTAAAATATAGTTTTAAATACTACTTAAAAAAAAAAAAGTTATTGTGTTGTCACTCTCTCTAATTCCCCCCCCCCCCCCCCCATCACAAAAGCCCTTCCCCTTCTCCTGCTAAAGAGTGAGTTATCTTTTATATTACACTAGCCATCGGTACCCGTTTCACATGAATTATAGGCCTATATATTTTAAAATGTACTTGTTTGAGAAAAATAATTTATGAAATAGTTATTGGTCAAAACGCAATGAGCTTTACTACACGCTGAACGATATTAGCTACAAAGCAAAAATAATAACTAATTAGCTAAAAATCCGACACATTTGACATAACACAGGCACACACTGATTAAGTGACTTATATGATTCCATTAAAAATAGTCATTACGTTGTTTTTAAGTAATTTGTATTAGTTTGACCGATAAAATTGTATATATTTCATAGCGTACGTCTTGATGAGTAGATCTATAGATCTAAATAAAATTTGAATGAATTTGAATGAAGTAATTCCTTTCTTTATAGTCTAAAATAGGAAGATTCAGAGATAAAAAAATTAAAAAAAAATTATGTTTGTCTCGATCGTGTACCACCTGCGTGGTATTAAGTACACTATCATCTCAGCTATTTATGCACCTTATGAAACATGGAGAATGAAAGACGTTTCTAAAAAAAAACCAAACTTACGTGAATATGCCTATTCTTTCAAATTAATTTTTGTAACTTAAATTAGCCAGTTCCATAGCTAAACAAACAAAGATTTCTATAAAACAATTAAGGCCTGAAATAGTTTAAAAGATAATTTCATTTTTGGAATAGATTCTAGAGTTGATAGAGTCTAAATCTAGATCTTAGCATCTACGTCTAGTTTTTGCGTAGATTTAGATCTAGTTTAGGATCTAGATCAGGGGTCTCCAAACTTTTCATCCCAAGGGCCGCATTAACTATCAAATATAAGTTCGGGGGGCCAGAGTTTCTTCCAGGCATCTCTTCGGGGTGGCGGAGCCCCCCCTCCCGAAGAACGTCTACCCCCAACGGAATTTAATATATATATATATATATATATATATATATATATATATATATATATATATATATATATATGTATGTATGTATGTATATATATATATATATACACATTTCAAGTGCCCCTCACCCGGGAAAAAAGTCTGAAAGAAACACTGTCGAGGACCGACAACACACTCGAGGTCCAAGTTTGTTGTCAAATTGTTCTTCACGTAGGCCTACTTCATTCTTGATAAAGTTTGTATGTTGTTCTAAAATTTGAAAGGTACTTTGATGCAAAAGTTTTAATATTAGGAAAGTCTTCCTTTGGCAAATACTGATAAAACCCACCCGCCCTTCGTTGAACATGTCTTTAAGGAGGTCATTTGCTGGGCAACTGGCCACATTTGCGTCTATGGTATTTGAACCCAAAGCTACATTTTCAGCTTCTTTTGAAATTTTTTCTCAGCCACCTCCAACAAACATTTTTTTTTCCGTGGACCAAAAGATCTCCGAGGGCCGGATGAGAAGACCTCGAGGGCCGCATGCGGCCCGCGGGCCGTAGTTTGGAGACCCCTGATCTAGATCTAGAATCTCTAGATCTAGAATCCAAATAGATAAAATAAACTTTATAAGTTTAGGCTGGAAAAATTGTATTGTATACATTTCATAGCATAGGTAGATCTAAATCAAATTTGAATGAAATAGTTCATTTCTTTTTATTCTAAACACGGCAGATGACATCATTAGTTAATGTATAAACATTAGTGATGTCATTGTTTCATGGGTTCTTTTTCACAACTATAAATGCTTTTCCTATTGCATAATTAAAACTGTTTTTCTACATTCGAATATGCCTTTTTTTTTTATTTTTCTTCTTTAAATAAAATTGTGGTTATACATTTAAAACATCTACCATATTATTTTCAACAAAAGTCTGTATCAAGTTCCCCATATATCGCTGAAGATTCTGACGTGATATCCGGCAAAAATATTTTGCGGACAGAGAGAGAGAAGTGTGCACATGGGCTTTTATATATTAGGATTAAAATGAAGTAGAACTTACCTATGCCAGCAATCAATAAACATGATCCTACTCCAACAACAACCCCAACAATAAGACCAGTATTATCCACTGAACTTGGAGCTTTTACTGAGGAGAGATAAATGACACATCTACAAGCAAAATGTTCCAAGTGTATGATATACTCTTTAAAATCAATTAAGAAACTGTCATTTTCTTCAATTCTTTTAAAGAAAAATATCCAGGTGTGGTTTCTGTACCATCTGGATATCATATATTTTTACTCAAGAAATAAAAATATAATAATATGCAACCATTTAGTCATCAGTAAATCAACAATAAAATACTAATAAAAAAAAAATCAAAATAGTCATTGTTATCAAAGGTTTGAAAAATTAAAATATGCAAAAAATTATTATGATATTTAAAGTAATAAACTAAATTGAGTACTAAAAAACATTATGTTACAATGGTAACAATTTTTTAGTCAATTTTGCGCTTCTTTTAAATGAAAACTGCATGAAATATAGAACAATTTGTATTTACAAAAATATGAGACAAATGACTAGACAGCTTGGGTTTAAAAGTGTAAATTTATGATGACATTTAGCATGAATAAGCATGAAACATGAAGCACAGGGTGGCAAAATTACATTGAAATATGCTAACATTTTTTTAAAAACTTAATATTTAACAATTAATTTTTAGCTTGGCCAATTCAAATTTAAATCATATCATTTCTGCAGAATGAATGTTATCAGTTTAAAATATTGTTACATTCAATGTGCACTTGTATTATCATCTACATAAACAATTTCATTATCAATGCTGTTTTCCTGGAGGTGTTTGCCTGATAAAATTGCCACAAATTTCGTTCCTAATTTTTTTTTCTCATAATATTGATCTAATCTTAGTATCAAATCCACATAAACTGACCATAACTCTACCATAACAATAAAGGACCTAATAACATAATATCATAACACCAACCCAATTAAATTAATCTATCTTGTCGTGGCTTGGCAGCTTGTGTATCATGACCATCCCCAGAGCTATACCAGCGGGAGTGTAAACTCCTAGTAGGTTCAACCAAGCTGGAAAGATCTGCGCCGGTAGGGATCAGACCAAAGCTAACACCCTGGTCCTCCAGGTTGGGGGTTGAAACATAAGGCTAGCAACCTTATCTCGTAAAAAAATATACCGATACAGAAACTGCAAGTACACAAATCCAACACCAACTTGGCCGAGGAGGTTCCTCTCTAGAAGAGCCAATGATGCCTACTAGTGAAAGCCTAACGGAAGCTAGTTTGCTGACAAATCTCCTAACGCCCAAGACTAAAACCAGATTAATGACCTGGAACATCAGAACCCTATATGAAAGCAGCAGATCAGCCCAGGTCACCAAAGAAATGAGGAGGTATAAATTAAAAGTCCTAGGATTAAGTGAGATGGAATGGCAGTGGCCAAACTAGGTTGGTCTCGGGAGAGACTGTCATCTACTCAGGCCACGAGGACAAAGATCATGAACACATGCAAGGTGTAGCCATAATGATGTCTCCAGAAGCAACAAATGCTTTGATTGCATGGGAACCAGTCTCGCCACGACTCATAGCAGCTCGTTTTAATGCCAAGGGAAGGAAAACAATTTTAATCCAGTGCTATGCACCCACAAATGCTGCAACAGATGAAGAGAAAGAGGAATTTTACAGCGCCCTGCAAGCTCAAATTGCACAAATGTGGCACAAAAAAAAGCGATAGATTCGTTTAAACTGGAATGGCTCAAAGTTAAAGTAACAACCGATACGCCAGATCAAAGAATGTTTCGGTTGAATTAGAAAGCATCTACGAATATTCAGATTAGATTGGGCTGAAGTGTAAGTTCTGTGCTGCTACTACTTGTAACAAAACCAACAAAAGCAACGAATCGGTCACAGGAAAGCTCTGGGAATCATGGGCGCTTGACTACTGTAAACGTCATTTATTGTCTCGTGTTTACGTAGGAAATGTTGCGGCAATTTCGTACAACCGCTCACATGGAGCAAGAGAGCTAATTAAGCAAAATGAGTGCCAGCGGTCAAACGAGGATCAAGTTCGAATCCTAATGGATAATGGTCTTCTCGCCATTGGGATGGATGCCTCGATGCTGTCGGTACAACTGATTCATAACCACATGGGGAAGTATGTTTCTATACCAGACAGTTGGCAAAGTAAGAACTACGCCTTTGAGTTTGTTCAAGTAATCAGCGAGGTTGTTGTAAAGAACATACTGACAGAACTTGGAGCAGCATCGTTCCACACGCTTATAGTTGATGGCATAACAGTACATAAAATGCTAATCCTTTATTTTAAATTTCGTCCAGTCAATTCTGTATTCTATAAAACCGTTTTTAGTGGAATAACTCAGCTTACTGTAAGTGATGCCTTAGCGCTAGAGACAGCTGTAACACAGCACTACACTGAACATTAAAGCCAAGAAAACTGTGAGTTAAACAAAAGAATCGACACAAGGCAAATCACACAGTACATACAATCAGTCTGCGACCATTTAAATGTTTGGTTTCCAAAGATGAAATGCAGTTTTGGTCATCTTTTTTTTATTCTACAGGTTTAAAAAAATGTGCATTTGAGTTTGGCGTCAAAGATATAAAAAAAACTGTGCGTTAAGTACAAAGACGGGTTACGTACAACAAATGATCAGTTAATTACCACCCAATGCAACAACTTCATATTTCGATAGAGCGAAAAACTCAAATCTGTTTCTGTAAACTATATGTCTGAATATCAAGATTTGTCAAAACAAAGAACAAAATTTAGCTCACTGGCAAAGTTAAGTGACACTATTGTACCTTCCAAGCATGCAGTGCTGATTACGAACAAGGTTTTAGCCTTATTAACATAATAAAAGTGCAAGCACGAAATATACTTGAAGCCACACATTTGGAGAATCGAATGCAAATTAAATTATATCTCCATGCTGGAGAGGATGTGGATTTAAACAAAGCATATAAGGTGTGGAAGCAATGCAAGGTTAGACGCGAGAAATTGCAATAAATACCCCTGAAACGTTAGTTGTTTTTAAGTCAGCTTTATTAAATGTTGCATATGTTAAACTATTGTGTTTGTATTACCGTTATGGTATTAGCATTATTACCATATGACTGTCTTACTTTAACATAGTAAGTCGACCATATAACTTGTTGCCTTATAACTCTAAAAGTTTTCATTAGTTTTTTTTTTTTTTGATGGTATTCTTATCTCCATTTAATTGCATATGTTTCATTAGTCACACACATTATACTATTAATTTATCAAAATGGATGCCTTATTTATTATGCTTAGTTGCAAGACTAAAAATACATATAAGCTTGCCCAAGTCATTTTTAGCACCGCGCACACAACATATTTTTTGCACACACACTCTTGGTCCTTAGAGGAAACATTGGACCCAGCCATATCAGCAGACATACTACATCCTCTACTTAAGCAGATTTGGGAAGAAGAGATAATCCCATCTGACTGGAAACTGGGATACCTGATAAAACTGCCAAAGAAGGGAGACCTGACACAATCCAACAACTGAAGAGGGATAATGCTTCTTTCAGTCCTATAACAGTGAAATGTTGGTAGATTGTATCTTGGGAGTGTGTGTGTACTCCATCAGGGAGACAGTGGCGGTGCGCAGGCGCGAAAGGAACAAGTGAAGAGGGGGCAAGAACATGGCGTAGCTTGAGTGAACACGCTGTCTATGTGAAAACAAAATAAATATGAAAAAACTGCAAAAGAAGGCTTGTCTTTTGATTCTGTATGCATAATATAAAAGGTAGGAGAAAGGCCTGTGGCAAGTTTATATCGTGAACCCAGTCACACAAAAGGCCTGTGACATTTTGGTGTCAGACGTGGTCGGTGCTCAGGACTGTGAAGTAAAGAATTAAATCTAAATTTAGTATTGTAACTGAATAATTGTTCTTGCATCATTATGATGAATTTCGAGTTATATGCCAAATACATTGAGTTGGCTGATTCGTTAGGATACACTGGGGCAGAGAAGGCAAATTGGGTAGAAAAGAAGGTAGCTGATGAGAAAGAAAAAGTATCAGAGGCAGAAAAGAAGGTAGCTGATGCTATTGAAGCGGAGGAAAGAGAAGTAGAGAGGGAATTCGCTATATATATAATGGAGATTGAGAAGGAAACAGTTAAAATAAAGGCTGAGACAGCAAAAGTTAAAATGGAGGCTGAGAAGGCTAAAGTTAAATGGGAGGCTGAGAAAGAAAAAGTTAAAAGGGAGGCTAATAGGGAACTAGATCTAGCAAAAGTTAAAATGGAAGCCAAAGACAAAGACAAACAGAGACAGCATGAGTTAGAGTTAGAAAAAAGTAAAAGTAACCAATCTCAAGTACTATTCACAAACAGAGAGACTAAACATGAGTCAACAGGTTTTTCTCCTTTTGAACTGATAGATGAGGTAAAGACAAGAGACCCATTAACTTTATTGAAACACAAATTATTAAATAAACAGGAAGAGGAATTTGATCCTCATGAACTAGTAAACCAGACTAGAGAGAAAATACTTTATGGTGTCCAGACAGCCCAAGAGAATGCACAAGTAGCCAGTGAAAGGCACAGAAATATTAAAAACAAACATAGATATTTAAGAACTTTTGAAAGAAGAGATTTAGTTTTTGTCAAACTGCCAGACAAAGAAAACATAGAAGCATTTCAAGGACCTTTTGAAGTAATCAAGAAACTATCTGATGTAAATTATGAAATAAACATAAAGGGAAATAACACTCCTATACACATAGACAGAATGAAGAAATTATATGTAGAGCCAGAGAAACTGATAGAAGAGGAACATATGGCCTGTACTATAATAAGTGAAAGCTGTAATACACAAGAAATTAAGACTTATCATATCACAGTGAATGAGAAAAACATAATGGACAAAATAATAAATGAGTACAAAGATATGATTACACCAGAAATGGGTTTTACTGAAACAATTCAACACAAGATAGAATTGACTGATTATAGTGCTATGAAAGGGAAGCATTACCAAGTACCAGATGCTTATAGAGAAGCTGTTGAAGTAGAACTGGATTTTCTACTTGAGTCTGGGCAAGTAGAAAGAACAGAATCCGCATACCCATCACCCATTGTGCATACCCATCACCCATGGTGATAGTAAGAAAAAAGAACAACAAAGTAAGGATATGTTGTGACTATCGAGAGTTGAATAAAAGGACCAAGATAGATGCTGAACCCATGAATGATCCTAAAGACATTTTGGAAACTATTAGTAAATCCTCAATTTTCACCACTTGTGATTTGAACAGAAGCTTCTGGCAAATAGGACTGGAAAAGGAGTCAAGACAATACACTGCCTTTACATCTAGCAAAGGTCTATGTCAATGGAAGGTGATGCCATTCAGACTTGTGACCAGTACCGCCACGTTCAAAAAATTCATGAATAAAATGACAGAGGGAATAAAACACCTGGTCTTCTTTGTTGATGACATATGCATACATAATAACACATGGGCAGAACACATAGAAACACTAAAAGAACTACTAGAAAGACTTAGAAAACATGGGGTAACCATAGCACCAGAGAAACTGCATGTGGGAGTAAATACAGTAGAATTCCTAGGATTCAAGGTTGGAAATAAAGAAATTAGACCTACTGAAGGAAATAAGGACAAAATATTAAATATCAAAACTCCTAGTACAAAGAAAGAAGTGAAATCATTGTTTGGACTATGCAATTTTTATAATATTTTGTGGATAAATATGCTGAACTTACTACTCCTTTAAGATTTTACTTTCAAGCTTTAATATATAACATCAGTTATCATGCATATAGAACCTGGTTTAGTGGATGTAACAATCTAATTTTTAACCATTTTAGTGTATCACCAACCTCAACAGTTTAAAACATTTATTTCATTGATTGGCTGTACACATTCCTTTTTGGCTAACAAAACCTGTTATTTTTATATTGTGTGCATTTGTACTTAAGCATCAGTGATTTAAAGTATAGCTACCACCACTGAGGACTACTAACATACATTATTTTACATGTTATTGACTTTAGAAAAATTTGTAAGTTAGAAAACCATTTAAAGTAAAGCATGGAGTTTGTTATCATAATGTGTTAACAAATGTTTAGTTTGTTATTGGACCTTGTATTTTGTTAACTGATGTTTATGAACATAACAGTTGTGTATTTTTGTACACTTTATATGGTAATGCTAATGGATCTTAATGTTGGTTAAAGTTGTATGCAATTAACAGAGTTTAACTATGTGTTTGGAATTTTGACTTGGTAAATATTGCTTTCATAAGGAAAATGGATTTGTCTAAGAACATTATGTCAAGAAAAGCTAACCTGTAAAGGGACTGCACAATACACTAGCTGAATTTTTATCAAGACAGACTGAAGATGAAAAAACAAACATGGAGCTGACTAAAGAAAATAATGACCCGAGACATATCAGCCAATTCTTATACGGTAATTTTGAATAATGTAGTATGTGATGTGTACTTCCAGAGAACATTAATATTTTAAAAATGTGAGCAAGATAGGAATAAGTCATAAAATGACTTGTTTAAATATGTTTTGCACTATTTTAATTTAGTAATGAAAATGAACATACATTTTATTGTATTTTGTGATTTGTATGTATACTGTATATCTTGTTAAGTAATGAACAGGATTATGGCAGTATGACCTGACAGATGTGGTAATTTACATATGTTATGATGAGGAGTGTACCTCAGCCATTGAAGTAGGGAAATCAAGAATATGATTTGCCCATGGGAGCTATTGTATAGCTATGATTTTGTTCTACGAAGAGAGAGTTTTCCTTAGTTAGATTTATTTTGAGATACACTAAGAGGTAATATTCCTTAGTGAGGTTTAATGATTTTTTTGTTACACTAAGAGAGGATGTTCCTTAGTTAGAGTCATTTGTTCTTACTAAACTAAGAAGGTTTACCTAAGTTACTTTGTTAGTGCTAGGTTTAGGAACTCTTTGGTTTATTGGATGATATCAATTGAGGATATATTTTCTGATTTGGTTGTTGGACCCAGTATTTTCCCTGTTTCCCTAGTAGAGTAGTTGTATTGTCGTAGTCACCCATTCATGCTGGATGCTGTCTGGTTGATACGTAACGTAGTTATTTGATGGATATTGATTATGGTTATTTGGATCTCGATGGTTTGCCGAGATATTTTGTTTGTCCCGGGGTCATGGAAAATTGTCCTCCATTGGATATTATTTTTGTATACTAATAGTTGGTTGGGCGTCGTCATGCACCATTAGTTGATATAGCAAGTGAAATATGTGATTAGGTTATATCGTTATATCTAATGTACAATGTGCTAAATTATTATACCCTAAGAGGTTTGATTTTCTTGGTTGGATAATGAACCCATTAGCTTAGTGTTGTTTTTGGAGATAATTGATTTTCATCGCTAGATAGTTGATTTTGTTTTGCGAGACTGAGGATGCAGTCCTTTTTATTTTTTGGTATCTCGAGGTTGTACCGAGTACCTGGTTGTGGTTTTAGGGGTTCATGGGAAATACTCCTCTATGGGATATAGTATTGGCTAATTGATAGTTCTGATTTAGTTCATTAGTGTACTCCATTGTATAGATTGACTAAAATATCTTTGGGTAGTAATTGTTTTACTGGCATTTACCTAGACTGTTGATTTCCTAATTGTTGGATAGTAGTTTGTTATGCTTAAGGATCAATTGATCTATATAATATATGGCCAAATCGTATTGATTTTAAATATTAGTTGTGATTTAATTTTTACATTTTAGAAGCCATGTATTTTATGAATATCATTGTTTTAATTCAAAAAGTGTACATATAAAATAATCTAGGATGTTCATTAGCAAGTTTCTTTTTCAACATGATTTTCATTTCACTGTTACATGTATAATGAAAATTTTATAGTGAATGTGATCTATATAACAAAAAAAAATAATTAATAAATTATTTTTTTTAAACGGGATAAAGGGCGTATAACAGTGAAATGTTGGTAGATTGTATCTTGGGAGTGTGTGTGTATTGCATCAGGGAGACAGTGGCGGTGCGCAGGTGCGAAAGGAACAAGTGAAGAGGGGGCAAGAACATGGCGTAGCTTGAGTGAACACGCTGTCTATGTGAAAACAAAATAAATATGAAAAAACTGCAAAAGAAGGCTTGTCTTTTGATTCTGTATGCATAATATAAAAGGTAGGAGAAAGGCCTGTGGCAAGTTTATATCGTGAACCCAGTCACACAAAAAGCCTGTGACAAGTCCCAAGTAAGGTGCTGACAAGAACCATCATAGAGAGACTTAGAGATGCCTTGGACAAAAAGCTGAGACAAGAACAAGCTGGTTTTCGTCAAGACAGGTCATGTACTGACCAAATTGCCACGCTGCGCATCATTATTGAACAGTCCCTTATACATAACTTTTGTCGACTTTGAAAAGGCGTTTGACAGTGTGAATAGAGATGTTATCTGGAAGTTAATGAGCCACTATGGAATACCCAAAAAATGTATATCTTTCAGACAGAAACTATATGAAGACTCCACCAGTCAGGTAATACACAAGGGAAAACTAACAAAACCATTCACGGTGACGACGGGAGAAAGACAGGGATGTATGCTATCGCCAATGATATTCTTGATGGTAATCGACTGGATCATGCTGAAAACCACAAAAAACGACACAGGAATCCAGTGGAGTTTCACCAAAAGGTTGGAGGATCTTGATTTTGCCGATGACATCTGCCTACTATCTCACAAGCATCAACATACGCAAGCCAAACTAAATCGGCTATCTGAAGAAGCCTCCAAAGTTGGACTAAAAAAAATAAAATAGAATCAGAATCAATAACCGCCAGGACCTGCCCATACAGCTAAATGGAGAAGATTTACGGGAAACAAATACATTCACATATCTGGGAAGCGTGATCAACAAGGCTAGATGTGCCTTCAACTCACTGCGCCCGATGTAGAGGTCCACGGCCCTGGCCAGACAAAATATCAAACAAAGACCTGTGGCAAATTTTAAAGCAACAGCCAATAGAGACAGATATCAAGGCCCGTAAATGGGGATGGATCGGACACACATTAAGAAAAGAAAAAGAAAACATCGCAAAACATGCTTTGGAATGGAATCCCAGGGACAAAGGAGGGTCGGCCGGCCAAAGAAGACATGGAGAAGAACGGTTGAGGAAGAGGCGAAAACAGCTGGGCTCACATGGGCACAGATAAAGGGGACAGCCCAAAACCGAGTCCGCTGGAGATGTGTGGTTGCAGCCCTTTGCTCCAAAGGGGCCACAAAGGAATAATGATGGTGATCTTGTTAAATCTTTTTAGATTTTATTGCTAGTGACCTAAAGTAATAATAAAATAAATAATAATTAGTAAACAATGCAGCTGTGTTGAGCTTTTAAATAAATAAACCGGTAGTGATCTCCCCTAAACTTTCTCGAATATTCTTATATAAAACAACAGGGGATGGTAACTGGGGATATAGCTATGATTTTTAATCCATTTTAAATACTTAAACTTTTAAAAATAGAATAGAATCTCATAAAAAAAACATTGCGCACCAAGCAAACGCCGAATAAAAACGCGTATAATAGTGCGCAATATTATTAGTACTTTAAAAATTTACATTAGTTTTTTGAGAAATCGGAAGTAGCGTAAATTACTACTTCCAGTCAATGGAAATTACTCAAAATTTAACAGAAGGTAGAGAATTAGATCTTTTACTTACATGTGAAATTTCATTTATCTATCTGAAATAGTACTCAAGTTATAGGCTTTTGAAAAATTCAAAGTAGGAAAAGTACCACTTCCGGTTGTCGGAAATCGCTCAAAAGTTGATACGGATCTACGATTTTGATATAATACTTATATATGAAATTTCATCAACCTAGCTGTAACGGTACTCAAGTTATCGTGTTTACACACGGACAGACACACACACAGACACACACACACACACAGACATACGGACAAGATTGCAAAATTATGTTTTTCCGTATCAGTGAGGTGTAAAACGTCGAGAACTGTAAAAATCTCGATTTTTTTTTTTGCACGATTACAATACTTTCTCTATACTTCGTATATACAAGAAAGTAAAAATGTAACTAAAACTAAAACTTTTATGATTATAGCAGCATTTTAATTTAATTATATCCGCACTAACAAGGTGAATACAAATATGATTGCCCTGGTGCTGAACGCCACACACCATATTAAACTTAATTTAAGAACTACTAAAATAGTGGAAATAACATTTTAAGTAGTGATAAAATAAATAATAATACAGTTTTGAAGGTCTTAAAAAAACAATGTATAAGCTGAAATATAAATTATGGAAGTATATAATTTCATGATGTACTCATACCCATTTTTTTTCTCAGAATGTTAAATAAATGCTAAATGTGAAAATATTGAAGTCTATAAATAGGAATCTAAATAGCACCAGCGTTGAACACAGCGCAAAATATTTTAATTATGAAGACCTAAAAAAGGCGGATATGATGGTCTTCTAATTGGCCTATATAAATATTAAAAAAATTAAAAACAATCTGAAATTTTACTGATTTCAGCCAGAAAATGCCCACAAACACAGGTTGATAATGCACCATTGTGGTAAAAAATTTATTTCTATAAAAGACAAAGCCAGCCGCTTCAGACATACTTTGGTTTTATATATATATATATATATATATATATATATATATATATATATATATATATATGGTGACAGGACAAATGATCTCAGACAAAATATCTCACGGACAATTGATCTCAAGACAAATGATCTCACGGACAAAAGATACCAGGACAAAATATAGTTGTATTGTCTATGGAGGGCGGTTGTCTTTCCCTAAAGACATGTCTCTGCTATCAAAGCGGGCGGTCACCTTGATACAAGGTGTGTCTTTATTGTTATTTCATCTCCTTTTATCTAGTTTCATCCATCTGCCTTGGTAGGATTGTCTCATGTTTGTCTAGCCCAGCGACTCTGTCTATCGATAAAAATTCTTTAATCTTCGGATACTAGATTAGTAATCTTAATTTTAAAATGTTTAGTGCAATATGACAAATGTATACGGCAATAATTCCTCACAATTATTATATAGGCCTATAAACAATATTAAACATAGTAAACAAAACAATATGACAGTCAATAAAAAATGTTCAGATCAACTAAAATCATCCCATATATTATTAAAATTTAGCTGTGAGATATTTTGTCTGAGATCAATTGTCCATGGTATCATTTGTCCTGATATATTTTGTCCTGGTATCTTTTGTCCGTGAGATCATTTGTCCTTGAGATCATTTGTCCGTGAGATATTTTGTCTGAGATATTTTGTCTGAGATCATTTGTCCTGAGATCATTTGTCATGGAACCATATATATATATATATATATATATATATATATATATATATATATATATATATATATATATATATATATATATATATAATTAAAGTTTTGAAAAGCCCAATGTGTAGATCTTTAAATAAGCAAAGCAAGACATGATACAAAATATATGCATTAAAATGGCAATGCCGGCAACCAATGAGAAGTTTACTGTTACATGGAAGGAGCACATTATTATAATTTTTTAAAAATTATGTGTTAATTGTGCTGGAATAATGTAACAGCAATTTCTAAAAATATTAAAATTGAACCCAAACAAGAAGGATTTTAATACCACAAATGCTAAATTGAATAGGGCATTTTGTAACATATAATTTTATCTAGTATGTGGTGATTAATGAAATTGGGATAATGCAATTTAAAATTGAAGGCAAGCATATTTTAAAGAGATAAATTTGCAACAGTTGTTGATTAAACAGTAGCTCTGAAGTTAGAATTAAAAAAACCATATGATACCAACAAAAAATTGACCATACCAGTAGCAATAGTTGTAACAGTAGTGCTTGCTGAAGTTACTGTTTCTGAGTGACAGTGGGTGAAATAGGTTTAGAATAAAAAGTTAGATAACAATGTCCGCCAGTTCAAATTTTCATTCATTTAAACTATTAAGCAAATATGCCACTGTATATGGTTAGGGGAATTAAAGTAATTTTTTTATATATTTTATGATACTGTTGAAATTCTTAACATTTTTCAATTACTATTACACTCTTTTAAGGCAACTTAATTATGTTTTTTTAATGCTTGATAGTGCTATGTAAAAGTTACTTCAGTAAATGTAATCCCGGAAATAGGCTTCATGGTACATAAATAATAGGTTACTAATAGCACAGGGTTCGTACAACTTTTAAAAAATGAAACTTTTTTGTGAAAATTCTGGACTTGATACAGATGTTTTAAGACAAATTTATAAAATGATGCAACATTTGTACTCTTATAATAATTCAATTTAGGGACTATGTGGCCTCCGTGTAGCGTGGTAAGCTGTTAACCCTAAAGTCTTGAGCTCAAATTCAGGTTCAAGTCAGTAGAACATCCCAGAGTCCACACAGCTCTGATGGCTACCTAACTCACGATATGAAAGGTAAAGGCGGCTGGGCATAGTGCTGACCACAGTATCCTTTAATATGCTGAGGTAACAGAAACAGGTGAAATCTAATTCTAAGGCTGCCTACCCCCATCCCATCAAAGTTTATTTAATTGACCATTTTGTTTCCAACATTAAGCTAATGTAATCTGTTAATGATCTATTAACACTACATTTTCAACTAAATTATTACTAAAATAGTAGTAGGGAAGGAGTGGGTGAAAAGTCACAGGGGCGAAAAGTTACAGCAAGTTTTTGCCTCAAAGAACATATTTTTTCATTTCTTCATCAAGAAAAATGTGGTTTTTAGTTGTTTACCCTGCTTGGAGTTCACTTCTTGTTTTAACTCTCTGAACCAGAACTGAGTTCAGAACCTCATGTACTTGTTTTCATTGACAAAGTGGGAAATTTAACCAACAGAATCCTGTAAGTATGCTTGCATCTTTCATTTTTTGTTTGTTTTCATGCAATGTTTGTTTTCTCAAGCCATAATAACATCAGTCTGGATTGATTGTTTATACTTCTGAGAAATTGATTTGAAAGTGTGGATCATTTTGTATGACAACCCCCTGCTGGGGCAAAATGTCACTTTTTCTTTGGCTTGACTTTTCACCCAGGTCTTACAAAGGAAGACTACTGGGTACAAAACATGCAAAATATTTTTTTCTTTCTTTTCTTTCTTGAATTATTTCCAAATGATTAATGTCATTATATTCCCGTAGCATGTATACAGTGAATAAGATAATAGGCAAGTAAAGTAGTAGTAGTAGTAATAAATATATAATTACATATCATTACATATGCAATCACGGCATTTTTTGTGTTTAGATTGCGTTTTTGTGTTTAGATAGCCTCTTTGAATTTAGTCTAAGGAGTTCAACTTGCCTTTTATCTTCACAGAATCATGCCAAGACAATACCAGCGCACGAGGAACATTTACGAAACTATTTGTTGGAAAATATGAAAAAGTTTTGTTTATAAAACTAGATTCCAGACTTTTATCTGAAATTCACTTTTTGAAATTCCATACAGTGTACGAACCCTGATAGCCGTAGTAGATTTCATAACTGTTTTCTTTATCTTGGGTATTAGTAAAGGTTTTCAGTAAAATGAAACTAAATAAATTTATGATTAATAAGATTTTAACAACTATGTCATAAATACATTATTATAAAATGCCGAACTGGGTTAACTTAATAAACATAGATCTTCAGAAATGAAAAAGATAGTTTTCATATCGTGGTTGTGGTTATGGTTAACTACAACCATTGGATACACGAAAAAATGACATTACCAGTCGCACTAGTAGTTACAATGGTACTTGTTGAAGGTACTGTTTCTGTATGACAGTGGATGAAATGGGGTCAATATAAATGTATCAATGAAACATTATAAAAAGTTTAAAACATTTTAGGACTAAAAAGTATTTAACATTATAGGCTATTAGTTATTAAACTGCTGACTTCAAAAACGATTATTATTTATATAATATACTGTTTGCAATCTGCAACATTTATAAATAAAATGTAATTAAAATAGACCATATATATGCGCAAAGAGAAAAATGCGCACACGGAAAAAAACGAAAACTGCAAATAAAATAATTTGCGCACACAGATTTTTATACACACAGGTCGCTCACCAATGAGGATTATGGCAATCTGTGTGTGTTGTGTGCGTGCATGTTTGAGTTTGCACATGCCTATGTGCATACATAGACAGAAATATTTTATTTCAACGTTTGCATATTTTATCTAATAATAAATGTGGGATCATTTTATAATTCTAAAATAAATAGAATTGTAAATTTCTAAGATTTTCCGATTATAGATGCTTCTTGACCAAAGGTGATAAGCCCACATGTTGTATGACCACAAGGGTTTTCCGCATGCAATTTGTTTACCGCGGGTGTTGATTACAGGTTATTTGACCATTGGTGATTGGCATAACTAAGCCTACACCTGCACATATATGCCTAAATTTACAGCTACACTAACACCTACTACATGCCAAAGGACAGAATGACCCACCCACACACCTTGCCTACTTGTCTGTCTGTCCATGTCATTGGAATAACAGTTTTCTGGTAACAAAAAGAGAGATGTGCAATGGCACACAAAGATATAGTACATCCATTTCAACATGTTGAAAAATAAGCAGGATGGATGTATGGTTAGCTCATGTAATAACCCTAACAACATTTGGTCATATCATCTGTGATTACACAGCACTGGTTTACAAATTGCCTATGGACAACACTTCACTGTTGTCAAACAACTTGTGCACCAATCATCTATGGTCGAAGCACCTTCGGTCAACAACATCTATGTATGTATGATTGAAAAATATTAGCAACTATTTAAGAGTAAGGGAAGTGGAACTGATTCAGATTGACTTCAGTTAATGAGATATACTTTGACTTCTAGGGCGAACATGGGATGGGGTGCTAAAAACCAGATGAGTGACATCATTTGTAATTTTGTACGATACATTAAAAAAGACATATTTAAGCGATTAAGTAAAAAGTTATTCTATTGAAGAGAACTGGGGGTAAAATTAGAATACTTACTAATGAAGCATGTATAGGTTTTTGATCTACTACAATTCTCATCCATGTAGGCAAGTGTAAAATTTTGGATTGTAGAATCTGAAGGGGTTGTAATAGATCGCGTTATGCACTGGGATTTTTCAACTTGCAAATTTGCAGCACTGAACTGGATTGAAAGTTGTGGTGCTTTTAAATTAGATGCACAAAATGTAAATGAATACTGTTCATTCTTCTTTAGTGTCAGGTCGCAAGATTCTATATTGATGGTACTTCCATTCATGGTTAAATTTATATTTTCTTGTCCTGTAAATACCAAATGTAAAATATAAAAATACAGACAATACTTAAAAAATGATTAACAGATAAACATATTTTTTAATAGATGTGGTTAAGTTCAGAGCCTTATGGGTAGGAGGAAAAAAGGACAGACAGCGTCAACCACCCCAAGGTCCTACTTTTAAAGGGGCCCTTTATGAGTTTGTGGACAAAACTTGTACAAGATATCTCTAAGATCCGGGTAACTGGGAATATGTATCAAAGACATTTGAGATTTACTAATGTTGAAACTGTAATAGATTGACGATAGAAGCATATGATTGTATATAAAACGTTTATTGGCCTCAACTACATGATGGTAACGAGAGAGAGGTCGGAAGTCATGAGACACAAATATATATATACATATAAGGGACATCACTCAAGATAACAGTATAAATATAATACTAATACAAGAAGAGTGAGTTCCCTTGACTTCACAAGTCTCACTATATTACATCCCTTTACCCTTAGTAAACACAACACATCTCTCAATAGAACAATTTACAGTATCCTAAAATCACCAATTATATTGTAACATGAACACTATGGTAGATTACATCCTTACAAACAATGCACAATATGTTACAACATAATTAAAATACAAAACAATGATGTCAAAGTCCTTTTGACCTTTAAAATCATAGGTCTAACTTATTTGGGACTTTGAATGTCCTGCTTGACCTTCTCAGTGGCTTTTGATTTGGTGACTCAAGATTCTGACCATATGGATTCTCTATCTCAGGAGGTCTAGGATCTAAATCTTTAATTCCAGAATTTACATTTTCTGACTAGACAACTTGGTTCACTCATATCAACAGAACTTGGTTGTGGAACAAACTGAGTTGGTGTGAACTGATCAGATTTGGTGGGATTGATAGATTCACACTTATTATCTGCACAAGTTATTTTTAACTGGTCTGCATGTCTACGGACAATAAGTCCATCATTTGTTTTTACTTTATAAGACACAGGTCCTGTACATTGAACAATTTGACCTGGTATCCATTTTTCCCTTCTCCCATAATTTCTTAGATACACTTTATCATTAACTGCAAATTCTCTTTCAATGGATGTCTTGTCATGATTTAATGGAACTATTTTTGAATTGGCATCTGAAAGTATTATGCTATTATTCAGATCCTTAACTGACATAGATTTCTTTGATTGATCAATCTTCTCAGGTAATCTGATAGTGCTTTTTAGTAACCAAAAATACTGTTTAAAAGTAATATCCTGGACCATATCAATTTGCAACTGTGATCCAGTATTTGAAGTGGGTGTATTAAATGGCAAAAATCTTTTTTTCTTTTGATGTTACCCTTTTAGTTTCTGTAAGTGCTTATGATGTTAGCAAAGTTGTTTGATGATCACATTCCTTCTTACTAATGTATTCTCTTTTAAAAGCATTTGAAATTGCCATATCACCATAATCATTTATTAAGTTACAAATACTTTGTTTAGGCAACTCTGACTGATAATGGACTGCATCTTCTCCATCTTTTAGACTTAATTCCATTTTTCTTATTTTACATGGCCTTAAGTCATCATTCACAGACTCTTCAGGCCAACCATTCTTACAGTACTCATATACTTTTATTAAGCACTCATCTTTTTGTGTTTCTCTTTTAATATCATTCACATTTATATTGGAGTTATCCATGATAGTGAAGAGAACAAATACATCTTCTGGTACATAGCTAAGGCTTTGGTTTTTTTAAAGGTAATCGACTAAGACTATCTGCACTATTCTCAGATCCAGGTTTGTATTTCAATTCATAATTGTATGCAGTTAGTGTGATAGCCCATCTTTGAATTCTTGGTGAGGCATGCTCAGGTAGGGGTTTGTTTTCTCCAAATAAACCCAGCAATGGCTTATGATCTGTAAAGATGGTGAACTTCCTACCAAACAGAAACTTATGAAATTTCTTAACACCAAAAATGATGCCTAAGCCTTCCCTATCTGAGAATAATTTTTCTCAGCCTGGTTCAAAGATCTACTGGCAAAAGCAATGGGTCTGTCACCCTTTTCATCCATGTGGAACAAGACTGCTCCTACACCATCTGGTGAAGCATCACATGTTAATATAAGTCTTTTCCCTGGGTCATAGTGAGTTAGTAAGGTGTCAGAAGACAAAGCTTCTTTTGCTGTATTAAAAGCAGCTTCTTGTTGTTTACCCCAGTGCCAAGTTGCATTTTTCTGAAGCAGCTTGTACAGTGGTGATAGTTTACCAGACAGATTTCCTATGAACTTTGCATAGTAATTTATCAAGCCCAAAAAAGCTCTTAGTTGTTGGGTATTTTTAGGTTTGGGTGCTTCTTTAATGGCTTTTGTTTTCTCAGGTTGAGGTCTGATACCTTGCTTGCTTAATATATAACCAAGAAAACTAATTTCTGTCAGCATGAATTGACATTTATCTTTGTTTATCTTTAAACCTTTTTCACCAACTATTTTCAAGACTTTATCAAGTGTTTTAAGATGTTCAGTGTCATTCTTACCAGTTATGTACACATTGTCAAAGTAAACACAAACATTTGGAATATCCTTAAAAATACTGTCCATGACAGCCTGGAAAATTCCAGGGCTGGATGATATACCAAAACATAGTCTTTCATATTGGTAGAGTCCTTTATGTGTGTTTATTGTCGTATAGACTTTTGAATCTGGATGCAGTTCTAGTTGAGTGTAAGCATGACTAAAGTCTAATTCAGTGAATTTGTCTCCTCCTGCCAAATTCAAAGAAATTTCCTCAATGTTAGGAATAGGATACCTATTTAGCTCTATTTGCTTATTCAGTGTAGCTTTATAGTCTCCACAAATTCTTACAGAACCATCCTTCTTTAACACTGGCACAATGGGCGTTGCCCAATCGGAATAGTCTACCTTCTTTATGATGCCATTAGATTCCAATCTACTTAGCTCATTTTCAATTTTATTCCTCATTGCATAAGGTGGAACTCTAGCTTTGCAGTATCTTGGATTTGTGTCTTTAATGCCTATCTTCACTGTTCTATCATTTAGTAATCCTGAATTACCAAAAACACTTTCATTTTCAGATATAACTTTATCTATTGAAGTAAAACTAGATTCTCTTGCTTTGATCACTGAAAATATACTCTCCCAATTTAACTTAAGATCACTTAACCAGTTCCTACCTAGTAATGGTGGTCCATTTCCTTCAACCACAAGAAGAGGAAGTTTAACACTTTCACCATTATAATTTACATGAACCATACACTCTCCTATCACCGGAACATTGTCACCAGTGTATGTTGTTAGACACTTGTGACATGGTTGTAGAGGCACTGATCCTCCTGTGACAGCGTCATAGTCCTTCTTTGTGATGACTGTTAGAGATGCTCCAGTGTCAAGTTGGAAGCTGATGCTCTTACCGTTGATATAAACTAGTACATTGATGGGAGCATGACTTATTGATTTCACAGAGAACAGGTTGAAATCCGGCTGCAAATCAGTTTGAGCATTTTCACAGGTAGAGTGGTTCATTGGTTGGGTTAGGTAGTCTTGGTGAGAGTTAACATAGTGCTGCCTTTGGTTGCGGTACTGTCTTGACTGGCTAGATTTAGCAACAGACGAAGACTTTGCAAAGCAGGCCTTGGCAATGTGACCTTGCTTTCTGCACTTATAACAAGTTGCTGATTTGAACTTGCATCGATGAGATGCATGGGGACCTTTGCATCGATGACATTTTTGATCATTATTACTAGATTTAGATCTAGTATTTGAACGTGCAGGCTGTTTAGCATAAGTTGAAATGCTCTGATTTCTAGAGGGGGGGAGTGGGGAGCACTTGAAATATGTATATATTTTTATATAAATTTTATTTAGTTTGGGGGGCAGATGTTCTTCAGGGGAAGGGGGGCTCTGCCGCCCCAAAGAGATGCCTGAAAGAATTTGGCCTCGAACTGATATGTGTAATAGTTAATGCGACCCTCGGGTTGAAGTTTGGAGACCCCTGATCTAAATGAATCAAGATATAAAAAATAGGTGTCTACTATATTCATTTTTTATCTGAGCTTTATTATTGAATGAAAGCCATAATCTTGTCACATCAGTGTAGAATTTATAAAGTAATCTACAATTTACTTCTTTGCTTTCACTAATAAATTCTTTTCTTATATTATTACTAAATGAATGATTACCATATACAATAGGTATAGCGGCTGTATCTCTTTTTACATCAGTAGTATCTAATCGAGAAAGTTCAGCTTGCATTGTGGCTCCACTCAATGTTTTTGTTGCTGTCTTGTTATACATAAAGTTATAAATTCCTCCGGATTGTGAAATACAGTAACAGCCAGAACCATCGTTAGTACATGAATCGATCATATAAACTGTGCATATCTAGGAAAAAAAAAAAAATTCTAGCATCCCAGACTATAGAAAACTGCAAGCAAAGAAACATAATAATACATTAATATACATACTTATTTGTTTTTAATTTAAAAAATGAATGATTCAAATGTAAACCATGATTACGTGATTGTTTTTATTATATAAGTCTGTAGAGATTTTTTCAGGAGTGTATTAAAATAGGGACATTTATTAACTACAAGCCGACCCGGGGCGTATATACGCCGCTACTATTTAGTTGTTTTATTTTCTACTTTTAAGTAATTCATAATTTGTGAATTCCTATGCTGTACCAGTGCTGCAAATGAAAATATTTGCTTTAAAACACTATTAGTAGCTCGTTAAGGACAATAACCTCCCCCCCCCCTCCTTTCCCCAACCCCACCCCCGTGAAAGCAAACTACTCTTAGTTAACTCACCTAAGTTTAAAATCGTTTCAAACTAAATTATCTGCCCCTAATAGCGGTCACTAAACACGGCTCTACGATTATAAACATTCAGCGTGAACCGCAGCTCACTAGACCATGTAGGGGTGGGGGTGGTAGGGAGTGTGCTTACAGCTTGGTGTTTTCTAGGGTCTCGAAGAAGATAATTTTATATATAGATGATTTATAGCTATGAATTACAGACTGTTACAAAATTTAATAATTTACATCTAATATATAAAGTTCAATTCTGAATGTTTGTTTGTAATCGAGGATTACAAAGAAATATAAGAAAAACCGATACTTCCATTGAGTCATGTTAAATGTCTAAAGTGCTCATCGTCTAAATTTATGAGTTAAAAAAAATTAATATTGAAAGTCTTTAAAAACAGTTTTCATTTTACATACCTAGAATAATAAGTTTCAATTATGAACATTACATTAAATATTTTTAAAAAAGTATCAACATTTATAAAATTTCCAATTGTCTGATATGTATTTGCATTTAGTCCTTTAGCGCTCATTACGTTCCTTGATTAGGAAAACACAGTTACTTCCCTTTAAAAAACCATTAAATTGGGTGGGGGGGTGGAAGAATTTACTTTTTATTACTTTGTTTTGGTGTTGGGGAAAAAAATTATTACATAATACACTGAACATACTGTTTTCTTATTATTATTTTTAATCAAAGACAGGTGAAGTAATGAAATACAATGTATTTCGATATACATCTTTATTCGGGAACGAGAATTTCCGCAGGTTATTATTTGTGTCTTTTTTTGGGCATTCATTTTGCGCACGAAGGGGAATTCCTTTGTCTGTCGCACCAGAAAGCTCTTTTATAGACATCACCACAACTACAAGAAGATATATTATTTGATATAATACTAGCCATCCTGGATTGTATTGTGTTTGTGTTGTGTTTATGTTGTGGTTGGGTTTGAGTTTGGATTTGGTTTGTTTTTGTTTGTTTTTTCTTTGTGTTTGTTGTTAGGTTTTTGTTTTCATTTGTGTTTGTAATTGTGTTTGTGTTATATTTGCATTTTTTGTTTGTTTTGGTTTTGGTTGGTTGTGGTTAGGGCGGACAATGCCAGGTATATGATGATTAAACACACAGGTAATGGTCCTTAACAGATAGGTTTTTCACCGAGGCCAGAGCAGGGCCTAGCCGGGACGGCTAGTAATCATATACATAAAAGGGTATTTATCACAAATATGTTAACAAGGAAATGAAATAACACTAATTTAGTTTAATTAAATATACACATTATCTGGAAACTTTAACATGATTAGCTTAAAAAAAGTTCTTAGTTAAAAAATGTGGTCTTTACTTGCTGCTGTATGGGGAGTAAATGGTTTTTTCTTTGTCGTGACGTCATCCATATTTTTTTCTATTTAAGTTAGCTTTATAAATTACCTAGCATACTTGGCCTGCAGATTGCTGCAGTCTCAGAAGAAAGACTAATGCAATATTTTAAGATGCTTTACCAATAGATTTGAATAGCTGGTTTCAAATGGCTTTAAATGTGTGTTGCCAGAAAGCATATTTTTCAACCAAAATTGAACATTTGATAACATTTGTGTATTAAGTGCAAAATCACTTCCGGTTTTATTAAGGTTAGAAAAATTACAGTAATATAATAGTAATTTAGCAAACACTTTAGCGCTTGTCAATCTTAACACTACTGAAACTCATGTTTGTTTACATGTTTGAATATTTATTTGTTTGTGTTTTTGTTTGACTGATTGGCTACTGGAGAGAATCTGCAATATGTGTAGAGCTGTAAAATAGTATGTAGGTAGAGAACAATTTTTGTTTTTGTAACAGTTAAATGTAGATGAATGTATGTTTTGAGTGTGTATCTTAAAAAGGCGATATGAATATAAAATATAGAATGGGTGTGCGCATGCGCTAAGGAAAGGAAGCAGAGAGAGGTTGATAGAGCGCGGGGAGATGACGAAACTGAAGTCGTGGTTCTAGTAGTGTAGCTGCTATATTATCTGATATCAATAAAAGACTGTAAAATCACCAATAATGTGGTTTGTATTTGCCTTTAGTTTGTGCCATGAACCCAGTCATAAAAAAGGGCTGTGACATTTTGGTGTCAGAAGTGAGCAGTGCTCCGCACCGTAAAGGAAAGAATTAGATCTAGATTTAGTATTGTTGACATTTTAGTAACTGAATAACTTATCTTGGACCATTAAAATGGAGGACTATGCCAAATTCATTGAGTTGGCTGATTCGTAAGGATACACTGGGGCAGAAAAGGCTAAATGGGTTGGAAAGAAGATAGCTGATGCAATTAAAAGGGAAGACATAGCTTTACAGAGGGAATTAGCTAAAGCTAAAATAGAGGCTGATAAGGAACTAGAGAGGGAATAAGCTAAAGCTAAAATAGAGGCTCATAAGGAACTAGATCTAATTAAAATAGAGGCTGAGAAGGAAAAAGTTAAAATGGAGGCTGAGAAGGAAAAGGTTAAAATGGAGGCTGAGAAGGAAAAAGTTAAAATAGAGGCCAAAGACAAAGAAAAACAGAGACAATTAGAAGACAGAGAAAAACAGAGGCAACATGAATTAGAATTAGCTAAAATTAAAAGTAACCAATCTCAAGACAGCAATGTTAACAAAACGGACAATTGGAAGCCTAAATTCAGAGCATTTAAACCACAGGAAGAAAGTGTGGAAACTTACTTAATACTCTTTGAGCAAACATGTAAGAGTTTTAATTATTCATCTGCTGGGAAGGCACAGGCTTTTATTGACTAATTTGACAGGAGAGACTATTGCCATAATAGCAAGTATGTCTGAGGCTGAAACAGAAGACTATGACCTAGTAAAAGAAAGATTGATGAAACATCTTGGAAAGACAGAAGACTATTACAGGAAGACTTACGAGATGCTAGAATTAACAACACTGGTGACATAAACCAGATCATTTTTGATATTCGCAAACACATGAATAAAAGGCTAGAATTGGCAGAAATAGATTTAAAGCATCCTGAGGCAATTATTGAACTTAACCTGATAGATCATGTTTTAAATAATGCAACAGATAGTTTATTCACTTTTTTGAGTGAAAGAAAAGTAAGGACACTTTAAGTGCTTTAAATAAAATAAAGGCTGAATTCATGAGTGACAAGGTACTGATGTCACCAGATTTTAGTAAGCATTTCACTCTTTTTACTGATGCATCAAACACAGCGTTAGGAGCTTGCTTAATGCAAGAAAAGGGTAATAAACTATACCCAGTACAATACCTCAGCAGGGCATTATCACCAACAGAACAAAGATATGCAGTGATTGAGAGAGAGTACCTAGCAATTGTGTGGGCATTGAGTAAATTACAGAAGTATTTATTGGGAAGACACTTTACTTTTAGAATAGATCATAAGCCATTGATCACAATCAATAAGAAAATGATAATGAATAGCAAAATAAATAGATGGGCACTGATTTGATTAGATTTCAAGTTTGCGATCAAAACAGTAAAGGGACAGCACAATACACTAGCTGATTTTTTATCAAGACAGATTGAAGATGAAAAAACAAACATGGAACTGACTAAAGAATATAATGACCTGAGACATATCAGCCAATCCTTATAAAGAAATTTTGAATAATGTAGTATGTGATGTGTACTTCCAGAGAACATTAATATTTTTAAAAATGTGAGCAAGATAGGAATAAGTCATAATATGACTTGTTTAAATATGTTTTGCACTATTTTAATTTAGTAATGAAAATGAACATACATTTTGTTGTATTTCTGTGATTTGTATGTATACTGTATATCTTGTTAAGTAATGAACATGATTATGGCAGTATGAGTTGACAGATGTGGTAAGTTACATATGTTATGATGAGGAGTTCACCTCATCCATTGAACTAGGGAAATCAAGGATATGATTTGCCCATGGGAGCTATTGCATAGCTATAATTTTGTTCTACTAAGAGAGAGTTTTCGTTAGTTAGATTTATTTTGAGGTACACTAAGAGGTAATATTCCTTAGTGAGGTTTAATGATATTTTTTGTTACACTAAGAAGAGATGTTCCTTAGTTAGAATCATTTGTTATTATTAACTAAGAAGGTTTACCTTAGTTACAATTTTTCTTAATGGCGACACTTATAAAATAAGTGACGCTTTACATTTTGCCATGTATTTTATGAATATCATTGTTTTAATTTAGTAAGTGTACATATAAAATAATTTAGGATGTTCATTAGCAAGTTTCTTTTTCAATATGATTTTCATTTAACTGTTACATATATAATGAAGATTTTATAGTGAATGTGATGTATATAAAAAAAAATTAATGAATTAATTTTTTTAAATGGGAGAAAGGGCCGATGTAACAGTTAAATGTAGATGAATGTATGTTTCGAGTGTGTATCTTAAAATGAATATAAAATATAGGATAGGTGTGCGCATGCGCTAAGGAAAGGAAGCAGAGAGAGGTTGATAGAGCGCGGGGAGATGACGAAACTGAAGTCGTGGTTCTAGTAGTGTAGCTGCTATATTATCTGATATCAATAAAAGACTGTAAAATCACCAATAATGTGGTTTGTATTTGCCTTTAGTTTGTGCCATGAACCCAGTCATAAAAAAGGGCTGTGACAGTTTTCAGACAGACTGTTAATCACAAATTTTTTTAAATACGTTAATTAATTTATTGATTTATTCATTGGTAGATTAACCACATTAATTATAAAAGTTTCAAACAGTGGCTTTACTTTGACTGAATAGTGATGTCACATGATTTGTTTACTTTTTACATCAACAATGGTGGCTTCTATCGAAGAAGATTGTGTTCCCATTCCAATGTTTAACGCGTTCTAAAGCTAATTTTCTGTCGGCTATAACTTTAACAATACGTCCATTTGCTGTATTTATTACGTTCCAACACTTATATCAATTTTCAACTGTCGTTTTCATTTAGTTTTACAAAAAATTTCTCTAGATCTACAGATCAGCTGTTAAAGAAAAGGTTATGAATCTAGATCTAGACTAGATCTAGGTCACTAGACTTAACGTAAATTCTAGATCTAGACTTAATGTAAATTCTATATCTAGAATCTATTTCAGACCTTCATTATTTTATATAAATCTTTGTTTGTTTAGCTATGCACTTAGCTAATTTAAAATAAAATTTAATTTGAAAGCTACTAGACTTAGATCTAGATAGGGCCTATGCGCATAAATCAAGTTGCATAAGGAGACTCATAGTATTAACTGATACCACAAAAAAACATCAGTGACGTCACAAGTCTAGACAGCTAAGTTGTTAGTGTAAAAGGTTTTCATGCGGGTGGCACTGGTTCTAGACATTTCACGTCAAAGTTAAAAAAAAAATGTTTTCAATTTTTGTTTATAGATGTGAATGATAAATTTGACTATCTGAACTTGGCGGGATACAGGGCAGATGAAGTAGAGTTCATCTGTTTCTTTGTCCCAAGCATATGAAGGGATAGTGTGGTCAGAGACATGCTCGGCCGGAATCGTTTTTTTAAACAATAAAAACATGTTGTCTGAGACTTGGCGGGACACTGGGCAGGTGAAGTAGAGTTGAGTAGGTCACCTGTGACGTCATATATGAAGGGATAGTGTGGTCAGACCTATGCTCAGCTGAAATCGGTGTTTTTAAAAGATAAAAAAAGTCTTTTTTGTATGTGCAGTCTGGTTATTTTGTGATGATAAGTGACAGACGCGATGTCATTTATGGATGACCCCTGAAACCCACAGTTATCCAAGGGATGACCGGGTAAGTCTAGTATACTTATATAATTTTTAAAAAATGCAATGATTTTTTAGCAACAAATTACTAAACCACATAATTATATGGATTTTTTTTGGTTAATGTATGTTATTACGCCTTAACATTTAACAGTAGAACCTAGAATGTATTGATACAAATTGGGCGTTTAAATAGGCCCTCTGATGTGTACCCTTGTTAGGGAAACTAAGGCAACTGGGCATAGTGCTAACCTCACTAATCTTTTTTCCCTGAGGTAATTGAATAAAAAAAAAAATTATTTTAGATTCACGTTCCACTCTGTGTGGACAATGTATAGAGATCCTTCTCCCGCCCCACCCTTTTTCATACTGTGAAGAGTAAAACAATACATGTTAACAAATAATAACTTACAGTTTCAAATAAACCTGATAATGGATCAAGACTGTACTGAATTGGAATATCAAGCTTCCAATCGTTTGCATTTGCAGTTTGTAAGTCTACTGTACCATTAAGGACAATAAAATCATTGCCTTCCAAGAGTTCATTTCCAGAGCAAGAAGTGGATGTAGTAATGTAATTCAATGTAATAATTTGCCCTGGAAAATACATTAAAAATGAGTAGAAAATGTCATTTTATAATTGAAATATAGTAATTTATTAAAATAAGCCATTTTAAGCTTCATACTATAAATAAAGCCTACTAGAACTATGTTTTTATAAATATTACCTTAAATTGATTTTGTGAATAGAAAAAATTTAAAATAATACAGACAATGAGACATAAATGAGTGTAATAAAATTTTAAGTGTTTACTACGGTCAGTTGGGAATAGAGATGGAGCGTATTTTCTCTAAAACTGTAAGAAAATAAGAAGCAACTTGCATATTTACTCTAGCAGTAATCTTTCTTCAGCTTCTATTGATTGACATACAAACTTTTAGAATTATTTATTGTATGTTTGACTATTTGAAGAAAAAAACTTTCAACTGTTGAAGCATGGCTGCATGGCAAGTACATTAGCTATCCCAAAAATGTCAGGCTTATTCTTGAAAATGAAATAGACTAAAAAATAAATTATTTAAAATAGAACTAGCAGTATAAATGAAAAAATGATGCAAGCATAAATTAAATAAATAATTAAGCTAAGTATATAATAATGATATTTACCAGAGCAAAGATTAGGAACCCCATAACCAAAATACTAATTATTTGTCATTTTTTTAAAATTCTTACAATATCATAACTATACTACCCCGTCCTTTATTTTGAGAGTTATGTCATTCCTGATATGAACATTTTACCAATGTAAGAGTTTAAACCTCTCAACAGTTTTTGGGGTCTTGGGAGTAAGCCTACAGTATAGGCCATTCATTTCAATATTGAAGACAATATGATAGTCTATTGTCCTACATAACATATTAAAAGACAACCACATTATACAACAAAAACATCAAGACAAAAGATATGCTAATAGAAAATTCTCATAAACTTTCTAATATTTTCTTTTTTTCTCCTTTGGTTTTTTTAAAAATAAATTCCAGGATACTTTGATTTACTGTTTTGACTAATACTTGTAGTAAGTTTAATTAATTAAGCCCTAAGACATATGATAGAAAATGTACTGTTAGATTGGATATATGAAGCTCTACAATTGCATGCTATTCTTTGTAGCCTATATGGTACAGCAGAAACTAAGAGCTGTGTGGTATTAGGACCCAGTCTGCACCTCCCCCCCCACAAAACCTCCAATAAAAACTTTACTTGATTGAAAATTACTTTAAAATGTTACCTCACTTGTAGCTAGACTGAATGACTAGACTAGACTGAAAGTCCTTGTTCACATTTTTTTTTTCAAAAAAATTACTATGATTATATAAGAAAAAATAGCATCTGGTCTGATCTAACTGCGCTAGGATGATTTTACGACAGGCAGATCGTTTTTTGTTATCCCCAGGGTCATTCTATGACGACACGGAGAAGAATAGCAGGTTGTTGAGAGAACATAATTTTTTTTATATATAGCTCATAAAAGGAGAATTTCACTTATGGTCACTTTTTAGCCCACACTGAGAGCTAAGATTTTGACTGTCAGTTTTTCCATACAGCTACGCCATTCATCTAGGAACATGCAAAAAATAAACCAAACATACGCTAAAATGTTACAAAATTTTATACACGAAAATACGACTTGTCAGTATTGACACATTTTCCCAGATAATGAGATATGCCGCATTTTTTTTGGTATCCATGGGGTTTGTTCTACAACCTCACAAACTATCAAAGGGGGCGTCTTTAGATCAGTCGAGTTCAGTTTGACCGTCTGCGTGTGGACTTTGTAGCCAATCGGCATTAGCCCCCGATTTCTGTTAGCCCGAGGAGAGCGCCTGCCAAATTTGAAGATCCTGTGAAGCCGGAAAGTGTCAGAACTGGCATCCAACCACACACTAATATCCGCCTAAAATTGTTAAAATATAATATTGTCTGGCAAGCCGGTCAAAAATAATTAAACACGGAGGTTCAATATGTACAGATATAAAAAAAAACACAAGTCTATCAAGATGCAAAAAAAATGTGTTGCTTTTGAGCCCACTAAATGACCTGCCCTTCCCCCGACCACTGATTATATGAGTCTAGCTACATTAATTAGGTTTAGATCTAGATAGTAGAGATCTATCTAGTTACATCTCTCACACACACAGCAAAGTACTAGAACTATATAGAATGCTAGATTTGGCTGAAGTTACATACCTAAAATAATGGATTATCACCAAATGTAATATCTAAAATAATAACCCATCATTCATCATAGTATTCATACTAATAGGCCCAGAATTAATAATAATAGGCTGCAATCAACATGACTAAAGTATTAGCGTTATACTAGTAATAGTCTAATCTTATAGTAATAACTAATTGCATACCCTTGCTCCGCCATGTCCGGTGAATCATTTTATCATTTCAGCGCACAGCACGAGTAGCTTATACCTATGCTTCGCAATGGTGTAGATATGGATATTACCTAAGAGTTTACAGCGCAGCGCGCGGATGAGGGTCTCCACATTGGGGTGAATATTCCTTCAGCGCACAGCGCGTGTAGCTTATACCCCTGCTTCGCTACGGTGTGGATATGGATACAGCACTGCGGGCGGATGTAAGTCCCCACATTGAGCGGATCCCCGAATATATTCCTTCAGCGCACAGCGCTGCACGGCTGTCGGTAACACTTTGGTGCAAATATGGATATTCAAAAAGATTAAATTACAATAACAAAAAATTGAGAGCTAAAGTTCTCACGAACATTCGTCCAGACATCTCTCCTCCCCGAACCCTTGGCGTCACCTAAACCGCCACCGAACAACACGTTCACCCAGGCGCCCGCGGAGAGACTTACAAAATCTATAGCGATGACTGACTGACACACTACCACCAGCGTTATATTATAGATTAGGGCAATTAAAATTAAGCTACCAAAAAAAAAATGTATTTTTTTTACCTTTTGCTTTCCACATTAACAAAAGTACATCCAGTAGAGATATGCTTAAGATACTCCTATGATTCATGTTGAATAGTAACAGCCAGAAAAAGAAACTTTATAATCAAGGTCTTGGTTGTAGATCTAGAATAGATCTTGACTAGACCTAGATGACCATCAAAATATTATTATAATTAGTTATTTAGCACAAGAGCATACGCATGCACATCGACAATAATCAAAAAAATATTATAATAGTAGGCCTATAGATAAAATTAGTAAAATAGATCTTGATAATCTAGATAGTAGACACTAGCTAGATAGTACTTTGATCTAGAATATATGTTGATCTAGATCTACATACTACATAGCATAACATATGTCACAGTAATGGACACAACCCAGAATAGTCGCAGCACACAAAATACGTTTGAAATTATTCGAGACCTTTTAACAGACATCACCGAGTAGACCAGATTGTTTTTGTTGACATGGATAAAAAAATGTAAAAATGAAGCTGTAAAAAAAAAAAATTGAAGCCTAAAATTTATTAAGAAATTTGATATTTTTAGAATCAATATTACAAAAGTAGCAAATCCAAAAGACTTGAAAATAATTGTTTTGAGTTTATTTTATCAAGCTTAAGTTATAACCCAACGTTTCACTTCAAGAGAAATTTTGATTGGCTGTGTAGGAACTCCGATATCGATACTATCAAATCGCCTGTTCATAAAAATCTTACTGTAGTTTGTACTCTGAACTTTGCCAAAACAATTTAAAAATAAAAATATGTGCATCTTCTTCCGGCCAGTATCGGACCTATGAAGTGACTAGTCAGAAAAAGCTGTTGTCCCCTAGATTAAATTGTATCAGCCTAGATCTAGATCTATTAATTATTTTTAAAATCATACATTGATTAAATCTAAAAATATTAAATTTCTGAATTTTTTTAGGCTTAAGTTGTTTTTAAAATATTTTTCTCAGTGGCTATTCGGACCCGGGTCCCAATATCCACGGCCGCTATTGGGACCCGGGTCCTAATAGCCTCGGCCGCTATTGGGACCCGGGTCCTAATAGCCTCGGCCGCTATTGGGACCAGCCAATAGAATTGTTAAGATTTAGTTATACAAAAATTCTTTTAAGATGCAGAATATATTTTTTCTGTTGTGATTCTTTTTCCTTGTAATTCTAAATGATATATTGAGATCTTGCTTTAAATATCCGATATCATTACTGACAAATGTTATGATGAGCGGGTGGTATATAAAATAATTTTGGCCTATGGTATGAACTTCTATGGCCGAGCGAATGTTAAGCGCATGTAAAAATGTGTTTTATTTATTATTTCTTCTGTTAAACGTAATTTGATTTCATAAGTCTATCCGTCCACACACACACACACATATATATATATATATATATATATATATATATATATATATATATATATATATATATATATATGTATATATATATATAATTCTCTTGTGGGAAACGCTAGAAAACAAGCTGTAAACGCGCTCCCTACCATCCCCACCCCTACATGGTCTTAGTGAGCTGTGGTTCACGCTATGTTTACCTTCGTGGAATCGGGTTTAGTGAAGGCTATTAGGGGCAGATAATTTAGTTTGAAACGATTTTATACGTTGGGTGGAGGGGGAGGAAGGGGGGGGGGAGGAAGGGGGGGTTATGGTCCTTACCGAGCTACTTATAGTGTTTTAAAGAAATATTTGTATTGGTAATTCACAAATTATGAATTACTGAAAAGTAGAAAAAACAACAACTAAATAGCGGCGTATGTTATGCCGCGGGCCGGCTCGTGTATATATATATATATATATATATATATATATATATATATATATATATATATATATATATACTAGCTGCATCCCGTGCTCCGCCACGGTAAATCTTTTTAAAATATACCAACTTTGGAACAGAACAAAACAAACAAAAACACAACACAAACACAAACAAAACACAACCACAACCACAACACAACCACATTACAACCACAACACAATCACAACACAACCACAACCACAACACAACCACAAAACAACCACAACACAACCACAAAACAACCACAACACAACCACAACACAACCACAACACAACCACAACACACGGTAAATCTTTTTTAAATGTACCAAGTTGGGAACAGAACAAAACTAAATACAACACAAACGAACGCAAAGAAAAAAAAACGAAAAAACAAACACAACACTCATAACATAAACACAATTTAAATGCAATCATAAAGGCATATTGCTCACAGTCTAGCCCGTAGCGCCAAATCGCGCCCTTTCCGGTGATTTGCACCCCCCCTCAAACTTTCGATTTGCACCCCTGTCCCCCCGCCCTAAAACTTTCGATTTCCACCCCCCCCCCCTCGCGCAATTTTTTTCCAACCCACTTTGGCGCCCCCTACGGTCGGCACCCGGGGACATATGCCCCCCCCCCTCGCTACGCCTCTCCTATAAAACCCGAAAGATAGAATAATAATTAGAAAACTGTATAAATAATAGGCAGTATCTATAATATCCGTGTTTTACCTACAATATTTCACTTTATCCATTCACGCATTTTTTTCCCAGTACTTTAAATTTTAAAAATTTACAATAGAGTTTCGTAACTAAAACCATTGCGCACCTGATGAACGTGATGACGCGTCTATAATAGTGCTGAATAGTTGATTCAAAATTATAAGTAATAAACAGTAGGGCCTACATTCAGTGAATAAAATAAATAAAAGATTGAATTTTATCAATCCATGCTAATTATAATTTTCTAACAATAATTTACTCTTACACATCCGGATAATTTGCATTCACATTTTGCTAATTATATTATTGCAACACTAATTCCTTCTATGACGACCGTATATTTGCATTCACATTTTTTATTAGCGTGAGTTTAATGTATTTTTAAATTACCTCTTTTGTCAAAATTAGAAAAAAAGAGTTATATTAATTTGATTTTTCTACCGTACTGTTATTATGTTATTGAAATGTATCCATTTTTTTCTGGGAATATAAACGAAAATGATATTTGACATTGATACTTTTAATATGTTTTAGCCGTGTGTGTATATTTAATATTTTCTTTAAGTTATGCAAAATTGTACAAACAGTGGAAATTATAAAATAGCTCTATGCCGCTATATAAACAAACCCTACTCTAATACTTATAATAAGACACTGCGGTGCACTGGAAAGCACAGCATGGTGCGTAGTTTACTTTTATAGTCCCAAAATCTATAGCGATGACGGAAGGAAGGACTGACACACTACCTAGCCGCTTATATTATAGATGTGTGTATATATATGCAGAATTGCCTACCCTTGTCAGCCAAAAGTAGGAACGGTCATGCCTAGAAAGAGGAATTTGTAGCCAAAAATAGGAACATAAGCGCAGGCGTTACTTTACTAAGTCAAAAATAAAAATGATTAATTAAAATTACTCTAATGACATTAGTAGGCTTCTAGTCATATATAACTAGCCTCTAGGCTACATCTAAATACTGCTTATTAATGTCAGCTTACATTTTTTTTTAAAGTTAACCAGTAACCTGAGGATACCCCACTCCCCCAATAAAAACCATAGCTTTGACACAACATTATTGATTTGATTATTATATGCCTTGCTATGTTCTAGGCTATATTAATATGAATAACAATTTCTGAAGGCTTCATCATATGTAATATATAAGACGAGAGCAACGACCCTTGATCTACCCAGTAAAAGTGCTAGTTGCTTTTACTAAGTTCTTCAAAATAGTAGTTACTAGTTAAGTTACAACTTACAAGATAGATCAGTGTTCACTATTTCAGTATTCTACTTGTAGATCTAGTCTAGTTAAAATTCTAGATTTAGTAGTAGTAGATATACTAGCTAGATCTAGTATTAGATGATACTTGTAAATATTGTAAGTAAACTAGGAAACAGAAACGTATGCCAAAGGGAGATAATGACTTTTCCCTGCCTTTTTTTCAATTCACTTTATCACCTTTCTTTATTAATTTTTGTTTCAAAAAAATCGGAACAAACTGTGTCAATATCGGAATGACAGAACAAATTACTCTTTTAAGTGAAAAACCGGGACGGTTCTGATTTTGGCGGGACGGTAGGCATGTCTGTATATATATT